>NW_019384955.1:193642-265739 GCF_000671375.1 Centruroides sculpturatus | reverse complement strand
GTGTAAGAAAATGATAACCATTTCTAGATGTTTTATGATTTTATTAATTATTACTTTATATTTTTGGTTAAACGCTGACAAAACTTTTTAAAGTGCTTAATAAGAGTCTTTCTAATTAAATTAACGTGGATAGAATCATATAATATGATCTTACTTTAGTTGAAATTAAATGTATATAGTTAACGTTAATTTTATTTCTCTTTTTTCTAGGTTTAAAAATGAAACTTGCGTGTTTTGTACTCCTGATTGTTTTGATTTGTTTTAAAGGTATAAAAATTAAGTAATTTAATAATTAAACGTTTAAATATTTACTAAGTTTAAATATTTATAGTCGAAGGACATCACGAGAAGGATACTTGTCCGGATGAAGTCAAATGCGACAATGCGTGCACCGAACACGGAGCTGTTTGTGGTCGTTGTGTCAACTCGGACAATTCATGTCTGTGTTTAAAAACTAAAGAAGAATGTAAAAAACAAGACTAATTTCCATTTTCTCTTGTTAAATTTTTGTTGATGAACAAATAAAATTACTTAAAAAATCATTCGTTCTGATGAAGATTATTTAATTTTCTACATTAAACAGATATATTCAATAATGTATTTTGTTTTCGAGAATACGCTTTAAATCTTAAAAAAATGACAAAGAAAATACTTTTATGTATTATCTAATTAGCCTACATCTAACTACTCTAACGTTACAATAATTGATTAAAATATTATCTTAAAAGTTGTAAGATTGATTTGAAACAGATTAAATCACCTGATTCCATTTTTAAAATGCTAAGATACATGTAATTCAGTGGCGCCTTATCCTATGGGAAAAAAATGCAATTGCCTAGGGCTAAACAATTGCACTAAACTCATTTGTTATAAGAAAATATTTCCCCCCAAAAAAATTCCCCGATGAAAAATGTATGAAGTAAACACTGTACTAATTCAAATTTTGTCTGAGCCACAATGAAGCTATAACACGCCACCAATATAATTGTTTAAAAAATTCGCAATGCCACTGTTTCGTTCTACCGAATTAATTAAAAAAAATTTATCGCATACTTAATTAAACTTGTTCATTAATTTCCGGATTAAAATGTTAATAACAACATTGTAAATATAGTTTTAATATCCTGTTGAATTATTCAAACTTCCTTTTTAAGGGAAGGAATTAACGTAAACAAATCTCGACAAAGGAAATTTATTGTTTTCAAGTCCCACGACAGAAAGTTTAATTTCACATTATTGATAAATAGGAATGTATCTTTTAAGATTTTAACTTATGAGAACGTTTTTTAAATGGCAAATTCTCCCAAAAAAATTATCATCAAAATATTTTAACTTTATTTGTTGTATGCAATTACTTCGCTTAAGAATATAGTTTATAATTTAACTTATGATGATGATGTGATGTTAAGTTATGTATATCTCTATATTATACATGTTTANATTAAAAACGCATTTAGAGAAGTCTACGGTTTTTACCGGCTTATCGAATAAACGATACGAGTGGACCCTAGACCATCACTGACGCGCAATTGACTGATTGCTCCTAGATGTCGGCTTCTTACAGGAACACGGCTTCCCTATCATTAAATGTCACGGCACGACACTGGTAGGATCTCCCCAAAGGACTTTCTACGGAAAACTGGGTACCTGTTTAAGTGTTAGACACGCGAAGAAAACTCGGAATACTTCACGCGGCCAATCCATTAGTGAGGCGCGAAGCCACGATCAACTGCCAAAGTTCAGTAGTTTAGTCACTGGTTTTATCTACTCGGCCACTGGTGGACCCGGAAAAAAATGGATAAAGAAACATTGTTAACCGGAAAAGAAATTGACTAAAAAAGACATAAAATCATTATAACATTAATAGATGAATTTTTTTTCTTTTTTTTAGTAGAACAATATATTGTTATCAATTTTATTAATTTAGTCAATTTCTTATACGCAAATGTTCTTTGAGATTTATTCTTAACTTATTTATGGCACTGAGAGTTTTTCCATTTCTCGCCAATTTGTATTGTGTTTGCAAATTAGTCTTCCTCGATTCTAAGACAAAAAATTATAGTCGACTATGCAAGGATTTCTGATCTTGCGATTTTATCAACAGAACATAGAGAACTTTTTTGTGCGTTAAAAGTCCGCAAAAATTTGATTTAATAAATTTTTTATAATGTCTATGTCTATTTTTTAAACTTAACATATGTCAAAATTCATTTTTGAGAATGACATAACCCCTGTTTATAACACCATGTCTATAATAAATAATCTTTTTCTTTATTGAGTTTTCACTTTCTGATCTACTGTATACAGGTAACCCTCGTATAACACGGCACTTCTATAGNGAAATTTATTGTTTTCGAGTCCCACAAGAGAAAGTTTAATTTCACATTATTGATAAATAGGAACGTATCTTTTAAGATTTTAACTTATGAAAACATTTTTAAACTGCAAATTCTCTCAAAAAAATTATCATCAAAATATTTTAACTTTATTTGTTGTATGAAATTACTTCGCTTAAGAATATAGTTTATAATTTAACTTATGATGATGATGTGATGTTAAGTTATGTATATCTCTATATTATACATGTTTATAATATAAATAAATATGTTTTTAATTTAAAATGAATTTTCAATGTTAGTGATTCTAAAATTTCGAATTACACTTTCCTCCTGAATTTATAAATTGTGTTTTTATTAATAAAAAGAAACAATACATTTGATCGGGTGTAAAAGAAATAATATTTTCATAACTTAATTTGGGTCAAATTATATTTTAAACATTCTCTGATGCGTAAATCCAGTAAACCCATATTCAGTACAACTTTATTTTGCAGATTTCACGTAATCTTCAGGAAGTATAATATTCGTGTTATATGCAAATGATGCCATTTTCCATACAATATACCGTTTATATTTGAGATTGATAAAATAACGTCAGTTTAATGTATCTGTAGCACGGGAATCAATTGTAAGTATTATCGAAATAAAACAATTATTAATCTAAAAAATATAGATTTTAAGCTAAATAAACGCGCTTAAAAATATTCGTTTATTTTCTTTTATTTTATTAATTATTGATAAATTTAGTTGTCGATTATGGTTTAGTAATAATTAATAAATTATTATTTGAGCAGAAAAAAGTGAAAACATTTTCTTATTGGTTTTGTTATAAACTTTTAACATTATTTAAAGTTTCTGGTGATTTTTCAATGATTCTTATCTTGTGGATTATTGATAACTCTTTCTAATCTAAATAAATGTTAGGAATAGTATTTATTTGGTAAACGTTGACTCGTTTAATATTAGAGAGGTTGCGGNTATTGGGATAAAACATATTTACCATCATAAATGTTTTTTAAAAACGTTTTCAAAGAAATCGGGAAAAACATAGGATCTCGTAGCGATTCTTATCCTTATGGCAATTTTTTGGAACGTAACTACCGTGTTATACGGGGGTTACTTGTATATCCATATTTTTTCTATTTTGAAATGCCTAATCAAGTTTTTAAGGCTTGACAGTTATTTTTCATTGTCTAATTAGTAAAACGCAATAGGAAGGTATTAAAAAATAATAGTTTATGCTGATTATACGAAGTGATGTCATTCAGCCAGTTCACACCTGTTCGGCCGAACCGGTTGTTAAAAATATCTGTGGTCGCCTAACCGGTTGTTATTAAACAATGATGTGAGAAATATTTTATATAATTAATTTATAATTAGGTATTTTTTATCTTCTCATGTNGGTTTTGTTATAAACTTTTAACATTATTTAAAGTTTCTGGTGATTTTTCAATGATTCTTATCTTGTGGATTATTGATAACTCTTTCTAATCTAAATAAATGTTAGGAATAGTATTTATTTGGTAAACGTTGACTCGTTTAATATTAGAGAGGTTGCGGCCGACGTTTCCATCGAGAAAACGTGTACGTCGGACGTTCAGCGCCGCATTCCTGTAAGCCTAGAAGTTTGACAATAGAGTTTGGAACGTCGAGCATGATTCCACTGACGTTCCAAATGCCATTGTCAAACTTCTAGGCTTACAGGAATGCAGCGCTGAACGTCCGACGTACACGTTTTCTCGATGGAAACGTCGACCGCAACCTCTCTCTATTANAGGAGTCAAAGCAAATAACTTTGACACTAGTTATAGCAGTATATATGATGCCGACAGTACCGGCCCGAGGCAAGTTTTAGGATGGAGCGAGATCCTATTATGGCGCCCCTCTTGGTTGCCCTAATTTATACCCTTTAATTTTCTTTACCACTGAGGCGTCCCCTAGGACTTAGCGCCTGGAGCGGCTGCTCCGTTCGTCCTATGGTAGGGCCGGCTCTGGATGCCGAAAAGACTATATATTATTTTTAAAAAGTCGTATATAAAAGTAATAAAACAAAACAATAGAAAATCTAAGAAAGATGTTATTCCGGATATGATTAAGATAACAGAAAATTTCAAGTTATTTAAATTGAAATTCAGAATGATAAATATTGTAGCAAGTGAGAAAAAGAAATTTAAAATTTGCAAGAAATTTGCTAATTGCAGATCATTCCTAATCGAAAGTATTTCCTATTTTATGACCACATTTTTGAAAACCTTTTAATTAATTTGGATGCAACACCATTGGTTAACTTGTGATTAAAATTTTGTTTCTTTTGGAAAGCGAATCAGACATTCACAAATTAAAATCACACCATTGATTTTATGGATCTTTTGTACAGTATAACATTATTAGATTGGTTTTACATAATTTTTTTTAAAAATGTATCGATAAAAATAAAGATCTAATAGAAAAGTTTCTGATAAAAAAAATTAATGATTTTTATGAGGTTATTTTTTTTGAACATTTATTAGTCCTTTAGAATAAAAACAGAAAAAATTTTATTATTAAATGTATACTGTATTTCCAATATGGAATATTATAATTTAATTTGATATTCTAAAAGTTAATTGAAATACAATACTAATAAGATATAAAAAAATAGATTTCTTTTATAAACCAAATGACTTAGAAGATTGCAAACAGCACGATTCTAGCCATTTTTTGTGTAGACTATATTTAGGCCATCCTCTTAGTAAGATGTAGTCTACTAGAGACCAGCTGAGAAACGTAATCAGATATGTTGACTCATACAGATTGATGTAATCAATCTGTATGGATTATATTTACAATATAAATAAAAATTACAAAATATTTTATGTAACTGTACTTACTAAAATCCACTAAAAACTCGTTAGGCAACTCGTTGCTGGATTTTTTTTAACTTTCGTGGAGACATTTAAAACTGCGTGTAGCTTCATCTGTTATGATATTTTATCATGAAAACTTCTTAGATACAGTAATTAATTATTATAAATCGGCAAAAAGCTTCATTTTGAGGGTAGGGATGAGTTTTATAAAAAATAAAAAAAAATGTAAATGCTAATAACGAGTAAAATCATCATTAAGTCCGAGCTTACTCGAGATATGACATACTACCCCTATATTTCCTACTTTCTCGACCTTTAACCACTAAAATTTAATAGAATCAATCCTCCTAATACACAGACCTCCCTGCAAAATTTCAGAAATTTTTGACAAAAGGACAGGAATTGTTAAGATTCATAGCAAGTGAAATAATCGTGCTTCCCCACACACAGAAAAAAACTCCGAATTTTTCTTTGCATGAGTTTTTGCATGTTTCAAGGTTCCCTGAGTTCAAAACTGTAAAGATCTTGGGAGTCATTTTTTGATCGATCGCCATACTTTCCTTCATATATACAGGGTGTATCAGAATGACGTTTTATAAATTTGGGGCATTGTAGAGGATAAAATTTTGAACGTTTTGATATAAGGAACCTATAGCTGGAAATTTGAACTAAAGTGTCTACAGCGGTAGGAAGTGCTTGACCGCCCTTCACTTTGGTAGCTACCCTTCCGTCCATTGACGTCATGTTATTGCTGCGAATGGAAGACTGTGCACAAGTACAGTGTTCTGTACACACAACGCCTGTGTACAGTACAGGACACCTGTGTACAGGACGTTGTGTACTTAGTGCTTGTCGTCCTTCAGGTTACCCCTTGCATTCACTGGGCGCTGTGCTGTAAACACACAGCTAGTCAACGTGAATCCCTTGTGTATGCAACACCTGTAGGAACAGTTGATGAACTTTTGGAGCTCATCTTTACAGCATTTAATACCATCAGAGGGGAGCGTGGCATCTTACAGATAGTCGGACAAAACATGGTTCGTCGTTGCACATTATGTAACAAAGTTGGTGGTCGTCACATTGAACATTTACTCTAAAGTAGTGCAGCCACTGATTTGTTGTGTAGTTTGATTGTACTCTACTGTTTTGTCAATAAAACTTGTCATAAATACTGTATTCTGCTGTTTCATTCAGCATACCGACCGCATAGAACGTGCAAAATGCTGTAGAAACTTTATATCACATTTCCGGCTATAGGTTCCTTATATCAAAACGTTCAAAATTTCATCCTCTACAATCCCCCAAATTTTTAAAACGTCATTCTGATACATTCTGTATAATAGAGTCGGGAAAGTAATAACGTATCTCTCCATGATCTAGTCCTCCAGAGACGGATCCAAAAGAATCCAAGTTCAAGTCGTCCAGAGACGGATCCAAAAGAATCCAAATGGAAGGATAATTCAAAAATTGAAAATATTTGAATACTTATAAATACCTTTTTATTAACACCCGTGGTCGATTGTATTGGGATAAAACATATTTACCATCATAAATGTTTTTTAAAAACGTTTTCAAAGAAATCGGGAAAAACATAGGATCTCGTAGCGATTCTTATCCTTATAAAATTAACTTTATTTTTATTATAATATTTAAGACTACTTTTTATTTATAAAGAAATATTCTAAGTACATCATTTGTCGGAAAAAAAAGGCGAAAGGAACCACGCTAACTCGGGCCCCCATATAAGCTCTTGCTCTGCCCAGTGGTAATAAATCGGATCCAATACATCAGGGGCAAATCGAAGCCTCCGACAAACTGCTCATGAAAAATTTTTGAGGTTGTTCGTCCGGATTCGAATCCGGGTTCTAGTCAAACCTTATAGACTAAGGCTTTAATCGCTTCGGCCATCTGGCCGTCACCCTTTTACGTTTTATAATATATATTATATTCCTCGTTCCTATAATGCTTATATCAGATTATCAGATTGTNTTCTAGGCTTACAGGAATGCGGCGCTGAACGTCCGACGTACACGTTTTCTCGATGGAAACGTCGGCCGCAACCTCTCTAATGTCTATTTTTTATTTCAAAATTAAATCCGATTTTCCCTTTCGTCTGATAATATTGTAGAACAATAGCAGTAACCTTATTAATTATACTATTACTATCATTAAATATTTTGAGATTTTTTCATTTTAGCTTATATTTTCCTGATTACAGTTTTCTTTTTCGTATTATTTGTTAACGACTTTTACGAAATATTTTCGTATTTATCCATTTATCTTAAAAAATTTTCGAAGACATTAGAGATTTTTATATAGAGAAATTATAAAGTGCTGATTTTATATTATTCTCACAGTTTCATATTTGATCAAAATTTTCAATATTTGGATTTACCCAATTTTGTTGTTAAATGACAAAGAAATAATTAAAATGAAAAATGATTTTGTGAAGAATTAAGTTTTCATCATTTTGCTTTCTGTTTATTTATGTCTGAAAATTTGTGCATAAATCAAATTACGCAATGTAAATGAACAGTTTTCAATTATTTTACTATATTTTTAATTTTGTGGGAAAACGTTTTCGTTTTCATAATGAGGTAGTGAATAAACAACGATTTAAAAAAACGAAACAATGCACTAATCGATCAAAAATCAAATACCTTCGATTTAACGGAGAAGAAATTTCTGCCATAAAAGAAAAAATCAGAACCTTTTTTCTCCAATTTGCGAATAAAACACGCTAAAAGGTTGAATCAATAAATATAAATTATTCAATGTACAGTACATTATAATAATAATCATTTTTATTCATACTTGTACAATATAGCATTTTAATACATCCCGTACATTGTAAGTCCGTTATTAATGTGTTTTTAATACATTCAATTTAACGGACTATCGGCAGTAGCGACACCCTTTTCTCCAATCGATTCGTTAAATCGAGTCTACTGTATTATAATTATAAAATTGAGATACGATATTTATGCTAAAAATACATTATTATTATTTTATTTGATACGCGATGAGATGAAATGTATTACTGGTCTGAATACTTAAATGCGATGAAAGGAACATAAACTCTTTTATATTTACACTTTATACGCCTATTGTTTATAGTAAAACAATCCGTATTTATTCAATTTAATAATATAACGTTTTTTTCTTCATTTGTTTTTAAAATATATATACTGTACACGAAAGAGTTAAAATGGACGGTTAACGGCTATTTTCTGCATATTTTAACAATCTATTTAAAAAAAACATATCATTAGTACATTGAATCTTGACTTCTGGTCCGAGGATCCCCTAAGACTTAGGCTACTCACAGGGTCCAAGGACTGCTTTTATTTTACCAATTTAACAAAAAATAATAATGTAATAAATTAATTAATTACTGTATTTTTCGTCTCATAAACGGCAATGTTTTGCACCTAAAATTTATCTGAATGGATGCGTCCTGTAAACCGAATGCTAAATGTTGGATGTTATAGAAACCACCCAGCATCGAAGCTCTAAAAGCCATTATACCGGGGTTTACTGGGAAACTGGTGTGGAACAAAACCCCTATATTTTTTAGTCAGTGGATGGTCAGTAGGTTTTTTTTAGTCAAACTAGCGAGAACTTCAAGAATTTCGTAACAGATCCTACAGAGCGTGTCTGCACTGTCGAGGTCACTGTGAGTTGGCAATCACGCGCTAAACGGAGTTCGTTTCCTTTTCCAGTAAGCTTACCGCTTCTTATTCTCACGATAAATCAAACGAGTTAGTGTATCATACGCAATGCTATTTCTTTAATATTACACTTTAAACTGTAGATTCATGTACCGGTATTTATATTGTAATTCTTCAGTTTCTAACATAGAGTAACAACATTCAAACATAACCATTCGTCAGGGACACGATCTGTTAAAGGGTGGATTGTTTACCAGAACTGCCTCAAATGAACACGTAATTCGTGTGCTGGAGTGGACGGTGACGATAGATGCTGTTCTCATTTGTGAATTTTTTTCCGTTAATAATAATAATAATATATAATAATTAGTTACAATATTTACTTAATCTTTTGTATGTGTTTCAAGTAAGTGTTTCGTATACAATACAAGTAGCTTTGACTAATATTTACATAAAGCAAAATAAACTACAGAAAAACGTAATTTTATCATTGTTTATTTTTAAGCAATAAAAATAAATAAACAACAATTGATGTGTTTAATTTTCGGTAATCTCGAAAGAAATATTGTTGTCAAATAGTTTAAAAGTAAACTTGTTAATTTTCAAACATTTATTTTACAATTCGTTTAAGAATTGTAAAATAAAAGCTTAAGATTTTCATTCTGCTCCGGTTCCCCTAATGCTGATATCAGTTTTATCATAATAAATAAATAAATAACAAGCTCAATAATGAACTCATTACAGTGAGATGTGCCTGACAACTCGAAGCCTGCAATTTAAGGAAACACCGAAACTATCGTCGAAGGTGTATTGTTGCCTGACAATAGCCGTCCTCATATCGCTATCCGTATCCTTGAAACCCTTCGTAATATGCACTTTAAGTTGTTAGAAAAGGCTTTTTATAATCCTGATATTTTCCTTTGATCTATTGGCCTTTAGATCAGTCAAAAGCCCAATAAAATCTGTCAATTTATCTGAAAGAACTTAAGAAAACTACAACTATAGATATAGCTTGTCTCTCAGCCTAAAAGAATTTTTTCCTAAGAGAACTTTTGAGATGATAGACTAATTTTATTTGAGTAAAAAATAATGTTCTTATTATTGTAACAAATTTTCAATTACCAGTACATTGCTTATAATTATTGACTCACCCTTGTATGATAAAGTATACGATAATGAAGTATTTTATTAATACAAGTATCACAGAAGTTTTACGATATACTATTTGTTAATGTACAATACTGTACACACGTTTAATTACTAACAAGGAGAGTGCCAGACGTTTGAGTCGGAGACTCGAACGTCTGGCCCTCTCCTTTTTAGTAATTCGATCAGTAATGTATTTTCAGTAATCTTGGGACCAGTTGAGAATATTAAACGTACCAACATCCAATAAACTAAAAAAATTTGTTTTTGTCCTATTACATTATCCTTAGCTACAGGTAAAAAGTAACATTCTGTTTCTAAATGCAGTAAAATATATTTTATTTTCTATTTTAAATCAAAAAGTTTTATATTCCAAAATGAAAAATGTAGATCTAAATCTACAGGATTGCATCTTTCATTCTTGGAATGCAAAAAATCGTTTAAATCTGTTTATTGTTTATCGAAGAAGCTTAACATTCCTCGGATTAATTTATTAATATTCATTTCAACATTTAAACCTATTAAAATACATTAACAATTAATAACAATTATAATTTCTAATTCATTTAATATTGTAAATATATACAACATCTTATTAATAATATATACATATATTTTTTTTTTTAGAAATAAATTTTCCTCGACATTTTCGACAATGAAATTATCTATTCTTCTCGCCTTCTGCTTCCTCTGTTGCATAGGTAAGTTATGATTCCTAATAGAATATTTATTCTATTTCTTGTTGAATGGAGCCATATTTTTGTTTTAATCTTTAGTGGTTTATGGCATTCGTGGCTTTTGTGGCAGACGAGGTTGTCCACGAAATTCTACAGCTTGCAACAGTTATTGCAACGAAAGATACTCAAATGCTTGTGGACGCTGTGGCAAAGTTCTCCACCATTGCTGTTTCTGCAAAAAGCATCGCAGTTATTGCAATCGAACGTCTGATTTGCAGTATAATAAGTGAGACGTCTCCACACGGAATTTTCAACATTATTTTATAATTAATTCTTTCTGCGAACTTTTTAATACTCTGAAAATTAATTATATATAATAAGTAATTCATTATTTTCTTGGAAATAAAAATTATATAATTATGAAGGGTACAAACAAAATTATGGGTTGTGTAAAAGACAATAGAATTAACTTATTTTGTCCAAAACAATCTTGAATTACCGATAAACAAATTAATATATTAAATTTAAAGTCTGCAAAATAATTAAATAAAACCTTGTTAATAGAAAAATTTCTCATTTTGCCATTGAAAACACAACTTTGTAAGTGTTTAATTTAACAAGTACAGGCTTATTAATAATCAGAAGAAATAAAAAGAAAACAGTGGAAATGCTAGTTTCGGGTGGAGTAGCTTAAAGGTTAACTAAAAGACGTCAAGACAAAGTCACATCGGACATTCATGAACACTGTTCCAACCACATTCCTTATTGAAATTCGCATCGTGTTCTCCCGTCTATCGAAGTCATTTAGATTATGACAAGTGAAAAATAAAAAAATAAAAAGGGGGTAATTCTAAGAAATGTTAACGACTTAAGGATTTGTGCACACGACCCATGAATTATTCCATTATAAATGTCGATATTTTCCATCCTTGAATTTATACCTTTGAGAATCGGCAATAAGGTAAGTGAATCTTTAATTACTTAAAAGGGTCCTGTTTGATATAATGATTTCTTCGGAGTTATTCATAGATTTAATAGATAAGATTTGCTCAAACAAATTAAAAGAGTAAATTTATTCTTCTTATAACTTCTTTTTATATTTGACTAAAAAGAAGCACAAAAAAAAGTCAACTTCAACCAAAAAAGATCAGTTCAAAGCTTTAATTTAAATTTATTTAATTCNTATACAATTATTTTTTTTTTAGAAATAAATTTTCCTCGACATTTTCGACAATGAAATTATCTATTCTTCTCGCCTTCTGCTTCCTCTGTTGCATAGGTAAGTTATGATTCCTAATAGAATATTTATTCTATTTCTTGTTGAATGGAGCCATATTTTTGTTTTAATTTTTAGTGGTTTATGGCATTCGTGGCTTTTGTGGCAGACGAGGTTGTCCACGAAATTCTACAGCTTGCAACAGTTATTGCAACGAAAGATACTCAAATGCTTGTGGACGCTGTGGCAAAGTTCTCCACCATTGCTGTTTCTGCAAAAAGCATCGCAGTTATTGCAATCGAACGTCTGATTTGCAGTATAATAAGTGAGACGTCTCCACAATTGAAAACTAGTTGTAATAAACAATTTTATTATTCTTTATATAATTGATTTAATTTTTTTAAACAATTCTATATTTTCTTGTATATATCCATTTAAAAATATAATATAAATGACTTATTAAAAATAGATAAGAAAATGTGTAAAGAAACGACATCTAAAATTTTAATTAACAGCAAAGAAAATATTATTATCAGTTTAACATTACGAGAGAGAGTTTGTTGGCTCTTACACGCAACATGCCAAAATGCTATTGTATTCGATTAAATTGAAGTTTAACATTAATAGTTTAACACTAGTTAGCCAATAAAATATAAAATTAAAATAATATTACATGTAGGCTAGGTCTGTCGAGAAATATATAAGTAACGTTTCACAAATCCTTCAGTTTTTAATCAACGACTAAAGAAGAAAAGTACTATAGTAATATTTATTCGTTTTTAACTGTCGGAATTACTACTCGAAACTGTTACGAAAGGTCGAATTATTACGGATACTCGTTATTTAATTCTTTTTTTGTGATTTTTTTTTTTGCCATCAACGGGACCATACGATAATCAGATGCTTTGCAATCCGAACCACGTCGATTCTGACAAAAAATATATTAACATAACGGACAACTCTATCGTAACGAACAACTCTATCGTAGATTTACACCCACGAAAATAATGGTACATTAAGTTAACCCGTAAAGCGTCGGTTACGCGAAGAATTGGCATACAAGTCGAAACTGAATCCATCATCGTTTAGTACGAGTGGGTGTCCAATTTCCCACTCTATCCTCACCTGTAATGGCGACCGTATCTAGAATTGTACTTACACTCTTCCACCCCGAGAAGCGCTTAGCTCTCGCGACCGTCTTTAAAGATATCAGAGTTTTAAAAGAAAACTACGCTTATAAAAATAATTTTCTTAAATAAATCATACAAAGATAATGATTGTTTGTCTTCTGTTTTGGCCAGAAAGCGCCAACCTTCCCGCGGCAATAAATATACGTGCAGATTATTAGTGGTTGTTACAAACGGTAAGAAAACTGAACTCGTTTGCATTTGAAACGAAACCAGTTTAATAAATAAATTACCCTAATTGAGCTATGGTTTACAAAAAATTGGCTCAATCACTGTAACAAGCTTCTCCATATATGTCTAAAAGCATTACTCCTCGAAAAATCAGAGGAAAAAAATTGGGAACATCAAGCATTTGACAAACGTTGTTCGGTTAGAATATAAATTTTTTGCTGCTCAGTTGGCAATATAAAAACGAAGGAAACTATAAAATCTGTGTAGTTCAGAACGCAAAAAATGGCAAGATAGAGGCTAGGGCTGCAAGTACGCTATAAGATCCTCCAGAAACTACAAAATAGAATAGATAAACAGAAGATTGCTCAGGAATTCTGTTTGAACGGGTCTACCATCAGAACTTTCCTCAGACACTAAGAAGAAATCGGTTTTCTCGCGCCTGGATGCAGTAATGGCAGATCGTCAATGACTACTGCTAGGAAAGATCGAATTTTGCGTCGGCTTATCATGAAATACGATCTGGTACCTTTGTAGAAGCTGCAACTTATATATTTAGATTTAATATGCACAAATATCACATATGAGCTGCATTGTTATAGCAACATTATAAGGGCTTCCTGCATCCAACAAAAGTTTTCAATGAGAGAACAAGCATTTTTAAAACTTTTTTTACATGCTTACAGGCCTAAAAATCTTTTTAGTAAAACATTAAACAACAGGGAATATAAATTGATGTAAAATAACTATTAATTTTATGACTTTTCAAGTTTTTCACTAAAAATTTCCAAGTTTTTAAAATTATCTTTTGTTTCATTACGAATTTTTACTCTTTTCGTCATCTGTCACGACTGTTATTTCTAATTAGAGACATTATTATTAATCCAAAAATGCGCAATTTTAATATTTTGATAAATATAGAACCTTTAAACAATTAATATGAAATTTAATAAGTTTTATTAAATGTAAAAATTTATATACAATCGTGAAAATTCCATGTACAAAACTACAAATTTAACTGTTGAAGTAATTATAATTCTGCTTTAGACATATATCGACTGCAATGTGTGTTTTTGGTTAAAGTTTAACGTGAAAATGGTTTCCTCCCGTAGTGCATTATTCTGTAAAAATTTTTTACTAGTAGAACACGGTCGAAATATGAGTTGCCTTGTCCAGTCATTAAAGCGTAACAGTCTTTTATTAAATACGAGAACACTGCTTAATGTTTCGTTCTCATTTTGGCCACGATAGACGTCACTTTCGATGTTCTATGCAATTTAACCGAAGTGGAAGAACGAATCTCGAATGGTGTCGAGGTAAATTGGGAAGGAAAAATCTACTGGGATGGAAAGTCAACTCCCGTTGATTAAGTCATTTCCGAGTGGTAAAATCATATTCGGGTAAAAGATCACTTCCGTGTGGCAGTGTCACATTCGGCAGAAAGTCAAAATCCGTTCAAAAAGACCTCGGAAGAGAAGAGGTTTATGTTTTCCAGCAGCAAAACAATCTTTTTCACCAAGGCCTTTTACTCTTGACGGATTTTTCTACTATTTCTTCAGACTCCTTTGAGCGCGTTTGGAAATTGTAACTGGTTTAGAAAGGCGTTTAGAAAACCAAGGTGTTTAGAAAATGTGACCTAAATAACCAACCGCGTTTAAAAATCACTGTTAAGACGTCACCGGTTGTCCTGCGGTAGTCCTACTCATCGAAGTAACCACGGTGTCAAATCAGTTACTGCAAATCAATTCCATTGAATTACAAGATGGCGGACACATCGTATCGTGTGACGAATGTGGCCGTGATTTTAAAAATTTAGAGAAAATAAAACATTGTTTTGTTTCCGCATCACAAAGCGGCCAAGATCAAAAAGCCATGTCGTCCCAAATTTCGGATGAGGCAAGACAAGGAAAATGGCCAGCAAATGCTATGAAATTATTGATTTCGCAGTATAAACTAAACGAAGATAAATTTTTCTCCGATACTTGTTAAAAAATTCGACAAGTTCAGTTTCAACTTTTGAAAAACTTGTCGAATCATCATCATCGTCATATGATTCTGAATCGACATTCGAGAGCAATGATAGAATTAATATCATCTCCTCTCGACTTTCCGCCATGTTGAACACCACAAAATAACCAGCGTGTTTAAAAATGTGCTAGTCGCTCGGAATAACCGGCTATGACCGATGACGTCAGTCACCACTACCTCGGTGTTATCGGTTAGAATTTCCAAACGCGCCCTTTATGTCGAGTCCGTCTCACGTGACCGTGTCTCCACCGTCCATTTCGGAACTTCGGGACATCGCCGCTCCAGATAATGGACGAGAGACGAGGCGCTGTCGTCCAGAGTTATGACGACCCCCGTTTGACGTCGGGTGTATGCGACTTCCGCTGTCCGCTCTCCTCCGCATCTTTCGGAAGTACCCGTACTACAGGAGGCGTTTCTTCGGACCCAGCATGGGCCAAGGTATGCCACTTCCTCAATTCTTTGAAATGATCCATTCTGCAAAGAAAAATGAGCGAATGTTGTGAAAACAGAACTTACATTAATTAAGAAATACTGTATTACTATTCGAATCTGAATTGTAAATTTCTAATGCAAAAATGATTGTTTTAATTCCTTGAACATTATAATAAAATCTCTATTTATTATACTGTATATAATAATTTTAATCTTTTCAATGATTTTTAATATTTCGATAGAGAAATTACTCGTAGTTTACAAAAAATTTTACTACTCTGTTGACTGCGTAACACAAAACATCTGTGAAAATAGAGGAAACGAGTCGACGAATGAACTCGAATTATTCTAATTAATTAAGTCAGACGAATTTCATACGGAATATTAATTTATATACGTATGTAATATATAAACTATAGTGGGGAATAACAGATTTAAAGTATTTGCTAATTCCCATTTTGCTTTAACAATTCCATTAGAAAATTCACAATGAAAAGACTGAATCGGCTTCCCCAAAATAAACGAAAAGATCCGATTCCTCTGAAGAAAACCGATGAATTCTTATTGAAAACCACCGCCGCTAATTGCGATATTTTGCTTATCAAAGTTAAATAGTATTCAAATCTAGAAAGATCGTAGTCTAAACTTACTTAAACAATCGCTGCAAATAAAGAAAAGCTTGAAAAAACACTCGCAATAAATAATCGCACGAGTCAACAACAGATCCTCTCTCAACAACAAGAAAATTTTATTGTCTTAAAGTTAAAATACAATTTAAAGTTAAAAATTTGAATTTTGGGGTGAATTTTGTGATCTCTGTCTGTAAACAGTGGGATTTCAAGGGATTATTGCAGGAGTTTGTCTCTGGCCTTTTACTCCTCCTCACAGACACGAGCCATAATCAATTCACATAGAGTTAGGATATACTCGAACACTATCCTAAAATAAGGAGATAGTATGAGAAAAGATATAAAACGGGATTAGAATTAGAAGGAATTCCTGAACGTTGGATAATCGGTTCCGGTTCGCGCTTGGGTTGATGGTGAAGTCGGCCCGTCGTTTTCGGTTTTTCTTCATGTCGTTAATGCTCGAAAAAAATGATTTGCTTTTTGAATGGCTTATACGCTACTTAGCTTCAATTTTTTCGTGTAACATACGAGCGACTAAAAAAATAATAATAAAATATAAAAGTTAAGATATATTTTTACAAATGCAAAGTCAGTCAAGTATTGCGCGACGTTTCGTAATTTTTGGTTGGGTAATACAAAAGCATACCGAACGTACTGTACGTTATATAAAGGTTACGGCTCTCTAGGCGATGCGAATATCTTTGTTTAAATTAATAAAAGCTATTTTTTTGGAAGTATAGAACACGTCGTGTGCATCTTACTTCCGCCACTCGAACGAAATAAAAAAATGAAACTATTTTTTAGGAAGCCCAAAGGATACAGTAAAAACTTCTCTATCTCAAATGTCTGTAACTCAAATATTTCTTTAACTGGAAGAAAATGAAGCGCTTGTTGTGTCTCAATGGAATAGCTTAGGGATTTAATGTCTCCAACTTGAATTTTCTTACTTGAATTTTCTCCAAGTCGAAGGTTTTCATGGTCCCAGACACTGATTTATTATTACTTTCAACTTCCCCTACTCGAATTTTATTATTTATTCTATCCAAAGTGTCCTTAATTATTGGATTTTCATAAAATTTCAGACAGTTAGTTGTATCTACTGTCCAACAGAAATTTGCAGACAATGTCCAGTTCAAAGCGACAGGACTTCTCACTTTATTTCAACAAGATGTACCGGCAAAACTTCGATTCCATTAAAATTGCATTGAACATCTTGCTGAAAGACTGTTTAAAACAAAAGAAAACTATCGAAGATTCTTTATATAATGCAAGACAGATAAAAATAGAAATTTCAGAATTGGCATTTTTTACTCTATTGTTCTCTAACTTGAATTGTCTGTAACTCGAAGTTTTTCCTACCCCATGGATCTTCGAGTTAGAGAAGTTTTACTGTAGTTAGAAAAATGAGTTAAACTTATTGTCGGCCTTTTGTCTATTGTCGGAAAAAATTTGGACTAAATTTCTGTTATAAGCTTTATTATTTCGGACTTTTACAGCAGACAAATGCCACAATACTGTCGTTCGTCGTTACTTTTAACTTACAGGTAAAGTGTGAATAACAGTTTGTAAATAACTACGATGATTCGCTTTCGTTTGACTCACCCTAATATAATCTAGCAATAAAATTATTTTAAATATACATTTAGAACGATATTAAATTTACAAACAGAAAACTTTAAATAAACTAAACGAAACTAACCTTTCTCTAATTTTCGACAATAGTTTTTCCTCCCGAACTTTCGTCGTGACTTTCCCATCCTGCTTTTACGTTCATAGAAATCATTCAATGAATAGTTTATTCATCGTAGTTTATCTCCTTTCACATACAATAACAGAATTATTTAACAGTGAAATGATAGGAAAATCCCGTTTCCTATCATAAAAAGAGTAACACAAAATTTATTTGTTATTTACGGACACTTTTGTAAGCAAGTAAAATTTTTGAAAACGTTCAGATATAAAAAATTGCCAACAAATTTTTTTAATTGCGAGAAATTTCAATGTGTCCAGATGGAAACATCTAAAGAATAATAATGACAAGTGAATGATAAATGTCTAACTCAACTGTATTTCAATTGTCTCCTCAACGGATAGGAAATTACCAGCTGTTTCGAAGCGAAATTGTCAATCTCGCTTTGTTGTGTCTTTCGAAAGATACAATAGATCTACATTGTTCAAATATATCGATAAATTTATATAAATTTCATCACATGTCTAAAGAACTAATTTGTTTTAATAAAATAAACAATGATGAAGTAATTAAAACTTCCTAGAATATAAATTTTAATGATCTTCGCGACATGCGGTATAAAACAATATTTGAAATATATGTCACAACATTCGTGTTCTTCAATAAATAAATCTCAAAAGTATTGACATTCATTGACAATGATTATATTCGTTCTCATGTTCTTTCCAATTCACACAAGCTATATATACTATAATTACATCATTCGCCGCATTACGTTTCCAGTTTAATTAAAAGGTACTGTACTGTATGTTAGATACACTAATTTAGTTTTGTAAGTTTTAATATAATAATATCACATTTTTAAAATATTTATTAATATATACTTAAATATAAATTTACTTCTAAATATTTAACGACAAATATTAAAAATTTTCTTTTCTAAAATTCTAATTCTAGAATTCTAAAAATTGCTTAGAATCTATCACAAAAGCTCATAATATAGACAAACATTCATATAAAATTAAGATTAAGTTTCAAACATTTGCGTAGATTAAGCTTTTTGTGAATAAAATGTTATATTTCATTTCTATTTTCAAATTAAGTTAATCCTATTAATTAGTTTGGCAAAATAAAGCATCGTTCACAAATTATAAAAGTAATTGGAAAATATTTTAAAATTAATAACTAATCGTATATGGCATATGCTTTAACACGAAACTCGGACATTAATAAAATCAGTGGCGAGTAATAGCTTCACGGGGTCTAGGCAATTTGAATTAGGAATCCCCATGTACAGTGTTGACTTCACACACATTTTTGTGTGTGAAGTCAACACTGTACATGGAAAATATTTTCTTACAAACGATTGGCCCCAACGGTGGTGGGGGCCCCAGGAAATTGCCACTTTGTCCACAAGATAACGCGCCACTGAATTAAATATTCTATATAAATCTTAAATCAGAAATATTTGTAACATTAAAAAATTTAAAGAAACATTAAATTAAATTAATTAATTTGAAATTATAAATATAAAAAAATTAGAATGAAGAACAAATTTTTCATTCAAAACATTATAACTGAAAAATAAAATTAATTTGTCTTATGCTTTAGTAATTACAGTATCGTTTTTTCGATCTTTTAATTGGTTAATATCGGAAATATAAATAGAAATTAAATTAATTATTTTAATATTCTGTATTTCGCAGCGAATAGTTGTATCAATACTAAAACGATGAAATCCGTTGCATTCTTTTTCTTCTGTTTTCTCGTCTACAACTTGGGTGAGTTCCTATACTGTAAAGTATTGTTCTTCAATATTATTAATATAATCGTTCATTTTAGGAATGCAAGACTCGGAAGGTTTCCTTTATTGCTTTCGTCGAGGATGTCCACAAATGGATCAGAATATTTGTAACGAATGCTGTGTCGGAAATTTCTCGTATTTATGTGGCCGTTGTCTTATTCGTAATAGCCGTTTGTCGTTTTGCGTTTGTTCTGAAAGAGAATCATTTTGCAATCGATACGCATAAATTATGAGTTTACTGCTTTAGTTTTTAGAATATTTCAATAAAGTTATTCGAATTTTTCAAATTATGAATTAAAAATAATAAATATTTAAATTGAACAAAAACTGATTTTTGAGTTTGAATTTTATTATTTGTACGTATATTATNTGCTTCAAGGTAGTTTGTTTCCTTTTTCCTTAAGGTCCAAGTCTCTGCTCCATATAAAGTTGTTATAATTAATTTGAAATTATAAATATAAAAAAATTAGAATGAAGAACAAATTTTTCATTCAAAACATTATAACTGAAAAATAAAATTAATTTGTCTTATGCTTTAGTAATTACAGTATCGTTTTTTCGATCTTTTAATTGGTTAATATCGGAAATATAAATAGAAATTAAATTAATTATTTTAATATTCTGTATTTCGCAGCGAATAGTTGTATCAATACTAAAACGATGAAATCCGTTGCATTCTTTTTCTTCTGTTTTCTCGTCTACAACTTGGGTGAGTTCCTATACTGTAAAGTATTGTTCTTCAATATTATTAATATAATCGTTCATTTTAGGAATGCAAGACTCGGAAGGTTTCCTTTATTGCTTTCGTCGAGGATGTCCACAAATGGATCAGAATATTTGTAACGAATGCTGTGTCGGAAATTTCTCGTATTTATGTGGCCGTTGTCTTATTCGTAATAGCCGTTTGTCGTTTTGCGTTTGTTCTGAAAGAGAATCATTTTGCAATCGATACGCATAAATTATGAGTTTACTGCTTTAGTTTTTAGAATATTTCAATAAAGTTATTCGAATTTTTCAAATTATGAATTAAAAATAATAAATATTTAAATTGAACAAAAACTGATTTTTGAGTTTGAATTTTATTATTTGTACGTATATTATCTGTTACATAAGAGATGGAAGCCTTTCTTAATCGGAGAACGTATTCCATTTCGGAGAGGTCTCGTAAGACAACGCACTATTTTGAGTGTAAATTCAGCCTCGGTGCACAGAACTTAAGCAATGATGTAATTTTTAAGCAGACAGCCATAAAATTGTAGAAAAGGGCTTCTTGCGATCAGTACAATAAACATCCAATTCAGTAGAAAGGTGATTCGTATGCAAACATCAAGGAGAAGAGAGGGCACGCTACTTTCAATAAAGACTTTTCTTGTTTGATTCCATACCGTATGCGTTCTATTCATTTTTGCATTAGTATTAAGTACAAAATACTCTCTCTGTATTCTGAATTTTGTTTCCTAGTTAAGCAACGATTGTTTCTTTTTTTGCCGTATGTTTTGCACACCAGTGTAAATGTATTTAAACAGATACCTTTGTTGAAAATACAACAGAAAACTAATAAATTAAAATAAATTTTAATTAATTTATTTGAAAATTGAAGAGAAATAAGTGCCTATAATCTTGTTTTTAAACCATATTTGTATTTTATTAAACATCAAAAAACAAACTGCATTAGAAGCCAGAAAAGGCCGCATGTTCCTTACTATAACGAGATGCCAGTGGCGTGCCGTGACATTTGATGATAGGGAAGCTGTGTTTCTGTAAGAAGCCGACATCCAGGGGCAATCAGTCAATTGCGCGTCAGTGATGGTCTAGGATCCATTCGTATCGTTTATTCGATAAGCAAGTAAAAATCGTAGACTTCTCTAAATGCATTTTTAATATCACAATCACATTCCGAATCGCTAGCCAAGATATAAAGGCTACAATTAAAAATAAAATAATAAAAACTTACTTGGTGAAATAAAATGTATGGTGGATGTACCGGTACATACCTGGTACAAAATATTCAATTGTATGAACATACTTTTAAAGAAAATTATAATTAAATATAGCTTTGTAAAGAAACGTACATAAAAATATAAAATATTCTTTATTTTTTACTTTTTTCTATTTTACTATTCCTTTACTTTTAGTGAAAAAAGTACAGATAACACCCACCCCACTAAAACAATGTTTATAATCCACCTCTATCCTCCCAAAATGAAAATCCTAGTCAATGGGAATTCGGAAATGAATCCAGCGGGTCGATATAACTCAGGAATATTTCGAAAAAGTATAAGCACACACAGAAAAGAATGTGGTATGTATAAGAAACTATCAACATTGTTTGCTTTAGAAATGAGTCTTATCTGAATAATTAAAAAAATCAACCGGTAGTTATTTAATTAAATGAGTTGTTGAACAAAATCAGAATTTACATAAGAAATATTTGACATAGAAATAGAGCCACAAATAATTTTTTTTAATATGAATTGTTTTACTTGTCTCCTAATTGTGTCTTCGTTATCTGGTATGACACAAAATCCTTTATATTATTTCAAATTACTATTTTAAAAAATAAAAGACTATACATAAATCTTTCCTTTATTCAAAATAACATCAGAACATTCTTTTTCTTTTATTTTCTATTACAAATATGAACATAGATGATAATCTCTAAGATTGACTTAACTACAAACAATTTACATTTGGATAGTTATATTAATAATGCTAAAATTTTATTGGTGTGTAATATGAATGTTCTTATTAATTCATTCAAATAAAATTTTATCTGTACATTTTTATATTTATCCGTTTTATTAATACTTTTAACACAGTAAAATTATCTCACAATCGGTTGTCTGTCTTATAACCTTCATACAAATACACTAAATATATTTTGCATGAAATATCTTTTTATCACATTCTTAGAAATATAAATTTTTCAGAAAATTTACAATTTTACAACAAGGATTTTTGACATTGTACAATTTCATCATGTTAATAAAGTTATGCAATATGACCGACACTTTAATATTTTGTATACAAATCTGGCAGAAACTAAATTTACAGTTTCGGGTAGGGAACACATTTGGTAACTTTTAGTTTAATTCAAAGCGTTGACAAAACTGTCATCTTTGGCCCATGATGTGGAAATTCTTTTATCACCTTAAGGTATCTTCTGTTTAATATCTGATAATTTTTCTTTTATTTTTTGGTGGATTACTCTAGAAGTTGTTAAGGTGTTTCCAAGAAAAAGAACAAAAAATATAGCTGCCGACCAAAGTACCTAAAATAAATTTTGCAGATAAACATAACATAATCTAGTTTTAAAATAACGATTTGTTTGTTTAGTACTCTATTTATTCATATATGAGATAAAAATATAGAAAATTTTAAAGATTATTTTCAAATAAATTTTTTGCATTGACTATTTTACAATTAAATCTTTTAACAGATGTAATTTTTAATTAAGTATTATTTCTATTGTGTTACAGAATAACATGCTTTTATCCATATTTTAGCATAATAAAAATTCTATATGTTTGATAATTATAGTGGTAAAAGAAATAATTTTTTGTACCACAATGAGCAATTAATTCTATTAATATTTGGCTAACATAAAAATTTTTTTATTATTCATTGTCAACATCTCATACTAAATATAAGTAAATACATTATAATTACAATAAATTTCACTAACCTGCCATTCAATGCATCGAGGATGATCACTCAATTTATATAATGTGTAAGCATTATACAATTGGAATATCTATATTAAAGATAAATTTATTATAAGTGTAAATTTATAACATATATTTTTCTAAATATAATTTTTTTCTAATTACAGTAAACTACATTCACTTTTGTATCCAAACAGATTTCTAAATACTACAAAAACAAACTTTAAAAAATTTCTCATACATGGTAATTCTTTTTGATTTGTAAGTTAATATTGAAGATGATATTTGATTATTAAAATGTGGAAGATTAATGATTGCTTGAGAAAATTGCAGATGCAATTATTTAGCTGTCTAAGAAATTGTCTTTATCCATTTTTGATAAAACACATCAGCCAAAATTGCATACAACATTCAAATGACTTATTGTTTATGAAAAATACTCTAAAAAATAAATTGTAATTTAAAAAGACTTCAATTTAAGTATTTGCTTTAAACATCAACTTTATAAAATGTAAAATGACTGTAAATTATATGATTAAAAAGGTCATTAGAATTTGCTCAAATTATATCAAGGTCTTAACATAAAAACCATTTACTTAAAATTTTCTTAAATTTTTTTATGGCAATTAATTTATTATGTAAGCAGAACATCAGGAAAAATCATACAAAGTAATAATAAAAAAGTAGACTAAGAGTTCAAGTATCTAATGTTATATCACACACAAAACCATAAATGTTCACAAATATTTTCTCTCTTCCAACTCACATTTGAAAACTACATTACAGTAAGACCCCACTTAATGCTGATTCAATATAACACAGTCTGCTTGACACCCAAAAAAATGCTCAAAATTTACTCTGATTCAAAATAATGTGGCATTTCATTGATTCGTATATAATATGATTATTCCCAAACACAAATCAATCAGCAAAAGGTGGCAATTCATCGTAGTGCTGTAGTTCCCTTAAATCCATGTTTGTTTTGTGCAATTTTGGAAAAAATATAACATCATGGATGCCATAAGAAATAGCAACTTGGCTTGGCAAGAATTAACTGATAAATGCATGAATGGAGTGTGGAAGAAGTTATGAAGATATCCAAGAATTCTAATTGAGAAGAGCCTATCGCTGTATCATTAGGCTGACAAAATTGTCAACTTAATCGATACGTGAGAAGTATACGAGCAGGATATTGGGGAGTTACTGCAGGTTTCTGGTAAGAGCCTTACCAATGATGATTTCAAGAACTGGCAAAACAAGAAATTCATGTAGAACTGGAAAACAGATTCTGAAAACGAAGAACCCAAAGAACTTGCTACAGATTAGTAAAAGTTTGGTAATGATAATCGAAATCGTTGTCCAAATTGTAGCAAATGATCTAGATTTTGAAAGGAGTGCAAAAGCAAAACGAGGCATTTTGAATGCGATCTTCTGCTACTCACATTTGCTTATGGAGAGAAAAAAGCACAAATGAAACTTCACGATTTTATTGCAAAAAAAAAAAATTTTTTCTTCAGAAAAGTCAGTACCTTCGTCACAAAAAATGAACTAATTAATATATTATTATTCATTTCAATGTGCATTTGTCTATGTGTTATTTAACATATATTATTATACAAATTAATATAAAAATAACTTAAAATTAAAGTAAATTTTTTTAAATTTTCAGTCGCGTGTTTCCCTATCCCTATTTACTCTATATTAAAATGGTCTCGTTTAACGCTGTTTTGCTTAGCGCTTTGCCATCTAGGAACACATCCCCCGCATTAAGCAGGGTCTTACTGTATTTTATAACTTTAATTTTATAAATTTTAAAATAATTTGTTTTTATTTTTGTGCAGCTTATTTTTGAAAACCATATTTGTTAATTTGTTAATAAAATGTTAACTTAGAACATATAAATATATATCTATGCTACAGTATCCAGAACCTGTAACCGGTGCGTGATGTATATATATTGTATACCGCTGTTGATGAACATTTTTGAACAATCTCTTTGCTCTTTTTCAGGTCAATTGGAATTTCCTGGATAGAATGTATTCTATTTGTTGGAATCAGGTGTTATTCCGATGAAGTGAGTCCTTTCTGACATGTGTGGTCGTGCACTGGAGGAGGTAGTTGCAGGTTGGCATCCAACAGGGATTGCCAGGCCAGAGAAAGAATCAGCTCCTCCTTCCGGTTAATGCACGTGGTTACCACAGCTATCTACAAAGCCAGTCAGGTAAGACAGTACAGACAGAAAAGGAAATTTTACAAAATTTTATGATATTTACTATGCACTGAAAAAAATAAATCACATTAACCACTTTTCAAGTTTGGATGTTAAATCGACAATAATGCACTATCCAGACATTATGCAAGATGTAGCATTGATTGTCACAGCATTGCCACCAACCAAGTTTCAGTAGAGCATTTATTTTCCACTCTTAAAATTATTAAATATGATTTAAGAGCTTCAGTGAATGTTGACTTAATAGAAGTGATTTTTTCTGTAAGGAGTAATTGAGTATATAACAGAGATGAAAAATAATAAATTAACTAACATGGCAAAATAAGAAACCTTTTTCTTTACCAGTCTAAATGTTATATTTTTCATTCTTGACTTAGTTTAATGTATCTTTATACTTATATATTACCAAATATACTCGTATATTATGTACAGTACAACATTTTTATTAAACTAATTTGTTTGTGTACGAATGTATTTACTATTTTTATTCATACATGCTTACCAAATACCATTGCCATCATCAAACAAGTCAATAAATGTGAATTTATATATTCAGTAGATGTGTTGATTTTTAATGTTTAATTAGTTTTTTAAAATCGTTTTATTTTGTATTTTTAAAAAATAATCAGAATCGTCATCATTATTACTTTCCCAGATTTTTACTCTTTTGGACTTGGGAAGCCTTAAAATGTAGAGAAGTTCAAAAGCATTCGGGGTTTTTTCTATATGCATGGGTGTTAGAATGTGTACCAACCGATTTAGTTCAACCATTTTGAAGCTTAATAATGCCTGTATTAAACCATCTGACTCTGATTCAAAATCGTGACTTCCATACAGTCTAACATTCGTACATACAGAAAAAAATACCTGAATCTTTTGCATATCTTGACATTTTGAGGTGTCCTGAGTCAAAAAATGCAAAAATTTGGGGTTGGGATATTTTGACTGATCGCTACACTTTTCCTGTTACATATAACAGCTGGATAAGTAAAAATTATCAAATACATATTTATATATTGACTATGTCATTACTTAGAGGAGTATTTTAGCTTTGGAATTAAAAAGTTTCTATGTTCTATCTTTATTAGAACTATATTTATTGAAGCTTATATTCTGAGGTCACGTGATGACATCAGAATTTTCAGGTTTACTTTGTTAACAAGTCCACCTCTGGTCAGAGTTGGAGTTGAATGGCAAGGAAAAATCAGAGTTGGAGTCATGTAAAAATCTACCGACTCCACAGCCCTGATAAATTCTCAAAACCACTTTTTCTCCCCAAAATGCAAATCAAATATATCTGATTTGCATATGTTACTATATAGCTATACATATAATATATGTATAGCTAATAATAAAGCCATTATTGAATAAGTTTCCAATTAGTTAGTACATTATCTTTTAACAAATTTACAAAAAATTTTATTATTACATACATTTTTAAAAATTTATAATGTCATAATCTACATAATAAGATAGGAATGTCTTCTTACTTCAGACATTAAACAACTTGATGAGAATGATTGAACGTATGTATGTATAGTAGACTCTCAATTAACCAGCATCCATGGGGATTAGTAGATGATAGAGCTACTAGTAAAAAGTAGATGCTTAGTTGTTTGAGAGCTACTAGTAAAAAAAAGCCTACTAATTCTATACCCTATATTATAACATAACTTATTATAAATTCTGTATTCACTTGATATTAATATTGAAATATAGTAATTAAAAACAAATTAAGACAATAAAGACAAACTCAATGTAATATAGATTTATTATAAAAACAACTAATAAAAGATCCCAACCAACCAGCATGTCAACACATGGTAAATTGGCAAGAGTGAGAGACAAACATCTGGCATGTGAAGTGTGGGCTTTTCACAGCACAGCACAAAAGTATAAACTTACATTTCTGATAAAAATTGATTTTATTTTAATTTTTACTTAAAGTATTATTTCTTCAAATTTTTATGCTAATTGTTTGAGTTCTGATTAATGGAGTATTCACATATGTATACAAAATTCTTTTATCATACTATTTTCAATGTGTTCAATAAGCAACTTCTGCATCTATATACTTCTTCCAGCATCTATATCACTTTTTCAAAACAGTCCTGAAATCTAATTTTTATCATGCCTTTAATGGCTTTTATCATTGCAGCTTGATTTCTGCTGCTTATTGTAATCTGCTCTCTTCAACTTTTTATTTTACAAAAGGCAGTGGAATAAAAATCAAGGAAATATGATATGTAAAAAAGTACTATTATACTTTTCTTGGTCAAAACATTGGTGGACTGGCCCACCAGAAAATTCCCTTCCCAATGGACTGTTTGTTCAGTGGCTTTTCTTATTTTAATATATGTTATATTTCACTTGAGAAAAAAAGTTAAACAAAATATAAACTTTAATACAGTAGACAATCCTTAAAGTCTTATACTAATTCACATCATAAGCTGCCATGGTACTGTACAGCCACAGAGATAGACATTGGGCTCACCAGTGATGATATTCGAAATATTTAATTAACAAAGGGTTTGTTAACAGAAAATTTTTCCTTAATTTTTTTTTGCTCAAATGGTGCATTAGCAACATTAGTGCAAAAACTGACCTTAAGATATCCATATAAATAAAAAAAAATGTGTTTGCAAAATTAAGTCAGTTAAAATTTAACATTGTTTATGCCAGAACGATATTTTTTTTTGATAAATAATAAAAAAGTGTGTTCAAAATGGTTTATTTTGTACATATTTTAATATTTTTCATTCAAAATATTTTATAAACATAAAAATTGGCTTTTTTTAATCAGAAAAAGTCATAGGGAAAGCAGTTAAACAAGAAAAACTTTTCTAAATCATTTATTTTATCGTTAGGTATTATTATAATAATATACAGATGTCATCGTCTCTCGAAATACAATATCTTTCTTATTTTGCTGTTGATAGCCTGACACGTGTTCCGCAGCCATCTTGTATTTTCTCGCGCGCGTGGTATTATGGGATCTCTCTTATGACTGGATCTAGTTTCAAGAACTCTCTCGAGTCGATCATGATTGAACCTCATTTTAGTCAAGATTGAAACGGTCGATGAAGGTTGCACTAGGCAAACAGGGTATAAGGCTCTAGTTTAGTAGTGTTACAGAGTATAATACGTATATTTTAATATATTTTTTAAAAGAAACAAAACCACTGAGAAATGTTACGTGTGTTTAACAATGGGTTCGGCCGAACCTGTGCGAACTCGCTGAATATCACCACTGGGGCTCACGGTAAACAATCTATTTCTTAAAATTTTAAAATGACTGGCTATGATATGAACATGAGTTGCCATGGAACAACTCATGTAAACCAATATTTGGCCCTCCATTATGTGCATTTTGTAACTTCTAATTTGAAAATGACTGATACAACTTAGGCTGTAGGCTGCCATTTTTTATTAGGTCTCTTTTTGTATAGATGAGCTCTATAAGGGCATCTTTATTTCTAGACTTATTTACACCATCATGAAACACAAGACCAGCTTCAATATATCAATTTATTTTTAATAGTATGCATTTTAGACTTAAATCGTTTACAATTTTATCTAAGTATTCAATTGAAAAACAATTATTGCCAAATGTCAAAATTCCTTTGTATGATTTGGAGTTGTAAATATGACAGTTTTGCAGAAAATTTGTAAAAAAGCTGAGGAGAGACTTAAGTCTAAAATGCATACTATTAAAAATAAATTGATATATTGAAGATGGTGTTGTGTCTGATGACAATGTAATAAGTCTAGAAATAAAGATGCCATTTAGAGTTCATCAATACATTTTCAACTAACAAGAAGTGTATTATAGTAGTAAGTCTCTTTCTGCCTTGTGGGCACTAAGAGAACCTTTTTTCCAAGACCATCATAGGTTTAGCCAAACCCACAATGGGAGCAGCTAGGTAGACAAGGAGCCCAAGATTAGGACCATTCCTGAAAAATTCCTAATATGTTTTTTCAAGTGACTGGGATTCAATCCTGTCCCCAGAGCTGCAGGAGGGATAATGTTTGGTTCTAAGATGAAAGGAAAAAATACTTTCACAATTTCTAATATGGTTACTTGATGCCTGTAGATTGTTAGTCATAAGACAAAGTCAAAATATTCTGTGTTATACTGAATCTTATAGAAAAAAAATCTCAGACTATTTGTTAGTAAATAATTAATGCTATAAATTATGGTGTTTATATATTAATTGGAATGAATACTGAGACATATTCTGACTCCTTGACAAGATAAACAATAAACTTTAACAGAGTGAAAACTTTATTTATTTGATATGAACATTTATGAGGTGGAGATGATTCATCTTCAGATAAAAATTTAAACAGAAAACTGAAAAGTAATTATATCAAAAACAGTTCACCACAATGTAACCGAATTCTGATAATGGTTTGTTTTTTGTTTTTTTTCTAACTCTTTCCGCCCTGTGGGCATTAGGAGGGCCTCTTTTTTGCAAGCCCATTATGAATTTGGCCAGGCCCACAATGGGGCAACCAGGTGGTGAGGGATGAGTCCCAACATATCCAAACGGACCATCCCCCAAAAAATTTATGGGGATTATTCGACCTGTCCAGATTCAAACCCAGGTCCCCAGAGTAGTAGACTGCCACCTTGACTGCTTGGCCATCTGGCCATGACTGGATAGCAGTTAAGAAGTGATAGTACAGATCACTTGTTCAGATTAAGACATAAGAACTTGGGCACAAGAGTTCCAAATCTCTCACCAGTCATCATGCAATTAGAATACAAAAACATGCCAAATTGCAAAAAAAATTTGCACTTATGTATTGTAAATTATCAAATTATAAAACAAAAATTTGCATTATCTACAGTCAAAATAGCAAATATTAATGATTCAAAACTAAAAGTTGGTTGATTTAATAAGTTAAAAAACTTTTTGAAATAATTAATGTAAAATTTATTTAAATAATCATTACATAAAATTCTTGTTCTAAGGAGGGCTGTCAATAGGGAAAAGTCAGGGATTTTTCCCCGAGTCCTAAAAAATAGGTGCCCTTAGGGGTTCCTATCCCTATAAATTAACATTACTTTTACTAACAAAGTCTAAATCTGCTTATTATTATTAAAGCATACATAAAATACATAACATATATACATAACATTAAATAACTGATAAGAATATCTCTGATTATAATAAGTGTATTCTACTGTATACAGTTTGAATTCATATTGAATGAATTATTATTATTGCTATCATTATACAATCATTGTCTTTGCTTTTTAGAAAATTTTCCAACTTTTAAAACTAAATAACCTTGCATAAAGAATGAAAAAATATTCATAATGTGTAACTTATCACAAATTCAAAAGAACAGAATGGACAATTATTTTAAAACAACTAACAAATATTTTTCTTTTATCTAAATCTGTTTCTATCTTTATCTAGTCATGTAATTCATAAAAATTTCTCAACTTATGTTCAGATTCAGAATCTGACTAAATTTTAATGAAATCATTGTATATGCTTTCATAATTCAATTTAAATTCTGACCATCCAAAACTTGAGTGCTTTTGTTTTTCATAACAGTCTTTGAATTAGAATTATATTAAACAAAATTTCATTTTATTATATATTCTATATATGTATGCATGCATGCATCATGTACATGTACAAATGAATTACTTATATAATACATTAGTAACAAAAAAAACTATACAAATTTTAAAATTTATAAATGTAAATTTATCATAAAGCTCTTCTCATAATTAAATTAATATAAACTTATACTTACATATCCAAAGTATAAAAATGGCAATAGGAAAGTAAGTCCTTTCCACATCCAGGAATGAAAACCCTCTGAAAAATTAAAAGTTCATTAATTCTCTAAATATAAACATTTTATTTACTGTTGAATAATGAAGAATGATTTTTATCATTAGTATATTTTCATAACTGAATATTATCAACTTGTGATTCAGTATAAAAACAGATTTTCTTATTTTTCTATAGAAATAAGAAACATTGAAATTAAGGTTTTAAATTTTTATTTTGTAAAACGTTTTAATAAAAACAACTTATAAATTTTTAAATACAATTTACAAAATTTATTTACCAATTGTTATATCCATATTATACCTTTCACCTAAAGCTCGTAAGCGATACAAACATCCTTGCTGGTAACTAAATTGCAAAAATTGCAATATACCTATTAATCGATTAAAAAAAATTACATTAGTATTTTTAAATTAATAATATTTACATATATAACATTAATCATATATTTAAAATTGAATATACATTTATCACATATACATACTTGTATAACAAGTGTAGACCATAAACTGTTTTCTAAATAAATCATACATTAATCCATCAGGCCTATAATATTTGTAAAAAAATTAACATTTTTGAAGTTATATCCTATTATTTTTTTAGTTATTACATACCATACAATCAAAACACCAGCTTGTACAGTGGTAATGAAATGATTAATTCTCCACCATCCTTTCATTCTATTTAAAAATAAAATTTTAAAAAAGTTAGAATTTTTTTGATGAGTACATTATTAAATATTATTTTTAAGTATTATAATATGTTAACATGGAATATCTTACCGCGATCCATTGATAACTAGAATGCTTTCTCTGATTGTTAATGTACAATAATACCAAACCTGTAAAAAGTGGAGAATGGAATCTAGAACTCTGAAATAAAGTATATAAAAATAAAACTTTAAATTTTCAGTCTTTTAATCTATGAAATTAAAGTTATTTACCGATATGACACAATTATGTCTAGAAATGACAGGATAAGAATGATAACTGTTACAATACATTTGAAATTTTCATATTCTTCTTTATATTTCAATCTGTAAAATAAAATAGTTTACTTGTACACTTTTATATAAATTAATATTTTGAAATTCTTTATATTTCTTAAAATATTCAAATAAGACAAGAAAAGAAAAGCTGTTTTCAACATATTACATTATTTTTTACTATATTCCAGGCATGGACAATCTTCCTATAGTAAAGAGCCATGCAATACTGTTTTGATCCAAGATTGGACCAAAATTCTAAGAACATCAGATTTTATATACATTCTACATAAAGTAAATTCTATATTTCTAAACAAAATCTGAATATTAAGCTTCAAATCTATCACTTATAGCCTTATGAACTTTTTCTCCATTAAGTATATTGATTTATTGTAAATTACTTAAGATGGAAATATGTTTAAGGCTCATGATAGTAGGCTTATGAGAGCAATGAAAAATGTTTTCCATTCTTCTATACACTATATTGATTGTATAATAATATTCAACTTTAATTCTATTAGGAACTAAATACAGAAAATAAACAGCCACCAGATAAAAATAATTAATTGTTGTTAAATATAATCATCAATCAGGGTTTTTATGAAATAATTTTATAAATTCAAAGTAATATTTATTCATTATTTAATATTTCTTAAACATTTAATTATGATATAAATGAGTACTTACCTATCATCTTTGTTCATTAAATTAACACTTACATTTCCAAGAATGACTTTAAGGTAGAGTCTAATGACAAAAATATATATTTTAAAATAAAAAATATATAATAAATCATAAAATTAATAGAAAAATTTAAAATAATTCCATGTAATGTTAATAACTTTTAATGTGTTCATAATCCGAGATTCATTAATAATTTATTCCAACATTAAAATAATATTAAAATTAACTACATATCTAGGTTTACATGATAATTTTATACTTATGGAAATTCGTGCACATTATAATATAAACAGCTCTTATAATTGCAACTCGCTAATAGAATTGTTAAAAAAATTTAATAATATGAGTAAAAAAGAATTATATAATATTTATAATTATTTTTGTAAAATAGTAGAAACTTATAATAACAAAACAAATTAAATTAAAGAATATGTGCATATGTACGCGAGAAATAAATGCAAACTAAAAAATTAAAGAAAATGTATAGTTTTATTAAAAATAAATATGGATACATGTTTCTACAACCCCTTGTAATAGGGAAGTAATTCCCAATAGCCAATAAAAGGTTGATAATTTTATACTTATGTTTATAAGAGTAAACATAAAAATAAGCAAAAAGTGCTGAATATTTATATCAATACATTAATATTTAAGTAAATTCTCATAGTATTGTTTTTATTTAATCTTTTAGAAGTAAAATTTCATATATTTAGTTTTATAATTGTGTGAGAACCGAGAGGTATGACTATGTCGTACCTCCGTGAATCGGCTTTCAAGTCGGAGGGACTTGCCCATTTGTCAGAGATGGCTTAAAAGTTTAGTTTATCCCAAGGGAACGGGACTAAATTTTTTCGGATCTGGCGAGTGTCAGAGGGAGGAGTGCCGTCAGTAAGGTGACAGGCAATAAACGAGTAAAAGAGGACACCAATTTAACAAGGAAACAATGATTTATTAGTTTTCTTTATATACAATACAATAACTAGTATCGAGAGAAAATTTCTGAATCCTTAAAATGCAAAGGACCGAGAGAGAGTTCACAGAAGTTGGTTCCATACCTCTTTATGTATTTGGATATCCTGGCAAAAATCAGGTAATCCATCAAATCGTCGAGGATTGAATTAGGGCACAAAGTTATAGAAAAATCCTAGGTTATTGGCACTACTACTGTTGATGAGCGGCTTCCCGGAGGAGGGAAGTGACTTTTATCGTTTCGCGGTGGGAAAACTGTCAGGTGACTAATTAGTTGTGAGGAGTGTGCGGGGACAACTTTGACTCCCTGCACACTAAAAGGTGTGTGGGGAGGTCAAACTTGTCCCCTAAACCCAAATAAGATGACAAAATCATATGTTAACTATCAACTTTTAAGTTCGTAGTGTGGGAATATTGTCGAGATGGGCGAATGTTTACTTTAAAAAAAGGGGAGGTGGAAATTTCTCCATCTTTCAAGGTGGTTTCCTTTGTATTTTCTAGGGGAATTTAATTGGTTTTTAGGTAAAATGGGACATTAAGGAAAAAAAATCAGTAGAAAATCTGGATTTCACAATTTTTAAGTATAAACATCCCTAAGCCCAATAATTATATTAAAGCCAAATGATTGATGAATTAAATCAGACTATATTACTGCTACTATTAATAATTAAATACTAAGTAATTTCACCTAGAGGTAGGCATTAGGTTCATCTCTTACTAAATTTAAATATTTAAAATTTTTTCTAATATGTGGTGAAAATTTATCATCATAGGTGAATATTAATGATGATAAAAATATTAAAAATTTAGTTAATATCTATAATGACTACTGTGATAAATAAATCAAAATACCTTACATAAAAGCTAAATAATGAAGTTTGCATCTGTATTTTAAAATACTCTTTAAATTCAGATATCAACAAGATTTTAGGTAACAATAAATATGCACACATTTTCAAAAGAAATTTCTAAATGAATACTAACTTATACATCTAGAAGTTAAATATAATTTTTTATACAATACCCATTTTTTCTTGGTAATACAGATTCCATTTCTTTCAAGCGTTCATATCTTGTTCTTATGTTCTCTTTTAGTTGAGAAACTTTAGCCTTTTCTTCAGTACTTAATGATTTAAAACTAAAAATTGAAAAAATTTTATTATATGAAATCAATTAAATTACTACAGTGATATTAGTGGTGCTAAATAATTTGTTATACTAATAACGAGCAAAAATTATTGTGACATCATCACAATGCCAGACTGCAATTTTTAATCATATTTTTGATTTATTTAATTTAAAATATATGATATGGATCTCAAATTATTAGTCCCTTGCCCCTGCACATCATACTTTTCCTGACAATAACAGAGTCATGCTGGTCATCTATGTAACTCCAATCCAGGGAAAATTTTTTAATTGAAATCATGTGACATCCAGTCTATACAAGAAGTTTGTATATAGTTAATCGGCTTCCTGCCCTTAAGTTTTCCATATCTGGTCTCAAATTTCATCTATCTAACACCATCCTTGAGATTAAGGAAGTACAGTACAGACAGGCAACAGTAGGAATTTATAGGTCTACAATTTTTTCAAACTGCAACCCAATTAGGATAAACACTGTACATATAACCAAAATCCAGCAAGAAGAAACCAGAATAAAGCAAATGTTTTTATCCTCATTTAACGGACATTGTCAGGCTCTGATGATTCCCATTAAACATGGATGAAAACATTGGCTTTCTTCTGGTTTCTTCTTGCTGGATTTTAGTTATATGTGCAGTGTTTATTAATATGTACCCAGTTTTAAGTAGTTGAATTTAATAATAAGGATAGTATGAATACTATTTTTTTGTATAATACAGAAAATCTTATTCAATATCACTAAATATAAATTTTACCATTTCAATGATTTTAAAAGTTTTAGAAAAATTTCTATTTTTCCTTTTCTTATAAATTTTTTAAAGGTTTATTCTATTGATTCCTGCTTGGAAGAAAAAACAAGCTTACACTCAATAAAATTTACAATTAAATAAAATATTTGATAAAGTAGAATATAAGATAATTAGAATAAAAAGCCAAAACAAAATTAATAGAGGAAAAACAACTGAATAATTCATAATAACATTTGACACACACTATGAATTTCTCAATCGTTTTCCTCCATTAATTTTGATGTATTTCATAATTTCATTAATTAACCTTGACACGGTTATGTTTATAATTTAATATATAAAAATAATAAAATACTAGTTTCAAAATCTCATTATATAATTCAAACTAAACACTAAACAGAAATCTTTATTGCTCTATCAAATTTTCTGTAAGTATAACAAACGAATAGAGAGAAATTTAGAATATAATTACATTCTATGTTTTCTATAATATATAGTTTTAACAATCAGCACTTTAAATTTTTATTAAAATTGAATAAATAAAACTAACATACCTTTCTAAAGATTGAGAAATTTGTCCCATACGATATCTATGGTGTCCTGTTGATTTTACACACACTGCTTGCAATTTACANGGCTACTTTACCATTATTATTAACAATTACTGAGTAATTTCATACTCAGTATTTAATTATTTATAACAATGGTAAAGTGGCCCAATTAATCTGGCAATCATTTGGCTCACTAATATCATGCAAATAAATGAATGCTTTTTCTCAAATGGTAAACCATTGAATTCACTTTACTTTCAATAATCCAACAATCTCCTTAATTAATTAACCCCTTAAGCCTATATCCCGAAATTAAATCCCAAGGCAAGTTAATTAATCTAACACTGTTCTGGTCTCACATATATCAAATTAACTAGATTATACTGTATATAATATTTCTATTAATTTAAACATTTTTAAACAGTAAATCTCATTTTATATATTTTTTGTTATGTATTTATTTTTTAAGTACAGTTAAAATAAATTTATACAAAATAATTTTTCATATAAATTTATTTTACTAACTTAAGTTTAAACTTTAACTAAACTTAAATCATAAACTTTAAAAAATGTTTCCAAATATACTAAATCCATGGAAAAAACCTAATGACAATGAATGTTGACTTCTATATTTTATATTAGTCTTTATGCATTTTTCTTTAAAACATTAAATTGCATCTTGCATCACATGTTTGTCCTAATTTTAAAACTTTAATGCAATACAATTAACATTTTATTAGAGTGTTATGTAATACTGAGAAAAATAAATTTTTTCTAAATCTTTAAAATAATGTGGTATTCAATGAGACAAGAGAATCCCTCAAAAGTTAAGTAGTATACAATTATCATTAACACTTCATCTTATCCAGTTCTTGCCATAGTTTCTTGAAATATGGGGATTATTATTAATGTCACTTGTCCAAATGGCATTTCAGTTCATAAGATTTTGCCCATATTTTGTAAATTGTAATAATATGATGAAGGAAGGATTTTCCTTCATGCCTTTAATGATCTAAATAAATTCAAACACTTTCCATTCATTGCTATTTCTTCACATTCTTCAGAGCATGAGGTACTCATCTTGCAACAACTTTGTGCTTTTCCAACTTCTTTGTCAAGATATGAAAAATATCAAAAGCTACAATGCTTACTTTAGCACTCATTTCTTGGTAAGCCTATTAACAATCAATTATCCAATAATCTCAAAATATTTTCTTCTGCACGCTGTTCATCTGTTACAGTGATTAAATGGCTGCAATAACATTTGTCTTTATACAACTTGAATTTTGATAAAGTATTTTTCTTGGCAAGAGTAAAATATTCTTAAAAATTCTTGAAAACGTACAAAAGTAGAAAGTAAACATTTTTTAGGTTAATAAAATAAACACTTAAATGTTTGATGTTTTCCTATTTTTTACAAGTATTATTTATTATTTCTATTTATTAGTCTATTTGTGAGCTTGTGTGTTGTAGCACCTATACATATGAAATTATTGTCGTTGTGCCCTAGTTTGAAAAGAAATCATATATATTCAATCTCTTGTGTGTTGGGTAAACACACTGATGTGAAAGCTTTTACATCAATACAGTGAAAGAAGTGTATTATTTTTCTGGGAAACATTACATATTTTGCCAACAATACCATCAATAGATTCACATTAGATCTTCCCAAATTATGGGTAGTTTACAAAAATATGAAAAATAAAACAAATAAGTAGACAATGTAAACTAGCCATTATTTTATACTTTTAAGCAAACCTGAATATTATATTTTTATTTAATACATATGTTTCAAAATTTTAAATTTCAGATGTTTTATATAAAAGCCCATTCAAAAATTTAATTTTTTGTTCATATACACTTACTCTGTGTTCTAAATAGAATTTTACCTGAAGATAACAATAATAAATTTGTCAAAAGTACTTGCATTTGTTTATATTTGTTTTTCTACTTGTTAATAAATTAGTGTAATACTAAGAGAGAGTGAATTTTTCTTCTCTATAATTAATCTCTTAATATGAAAAAATCATTTTGTAATATTAAATTTAATTTGAATAATATTAACTGTTTAATTTTATATGTTACTGTCCTGACAGTTAAGACAAAAAATATAATAAATACTAAAATAAAAAATTAATTGAATTATGAATCAAATAACCATTAAGTTGTTTTAATTATTAATCAATTTATAGAATAATCTTGATAATCTGTATGTTTGCTAGTTTGGCATGCTCAGTAATCCAACACCAATTGACTCTTGGGTATTACTGGCAAGTTGTAGACAAGCTTCTCATTAATTCAAACTCTAGTTCTTACTAACTTTGAACATTTTTCCACTAAATTTTGCATGGTATCAACCCCGAGCTTGAACATTCATTGAATATTGTTAGGCTCGTCATCTGAGGCAGCTCAAAATTATCTTATATAGTATCTTATAAGACAATACTGTATAAATATAAAAATCAGTCCCCTAAAATTTTCCATCAAAAATACTGTACCTCCCACTAAATTTTCCATTCAATTTTCAATTTCAATTCAATTCAATTCTAAATTGGAAACACTCATTTCCAGCAACAGCAGCATGCTTGGAAGACAACGTGGCAGAAGACAATTGAAATTGTTTTAAAAGGATTGACACTTAATTTGAAAATTCTAAAATACAACATATAACTACTCTCTTTTCATATTTTTTTTGATATTCTATATGTTTTTGATTAATACAATGCACTAATATACCTATGTAAACATCTCAAAGCCCAATATTTTTATAAGCCAAAAAATGGCCAGATTAATTGGGCTACTTTACCACTATTATTAACAATTACTGAGTAATTTCATACTCAGTATTTAATTATTTATAACAATGGTAAAGTGGCCCAATTAATCTGGCAATCATTTGGCTCACTAATATCATGCAAATAAATGAATGCTTTTTCTCAAATGGTAAACCATTGAATTCACTTTACTTTCAATAATCCAACAATCTCCTTAATTAATTAACCCCTTAAGCCTATATCCCGAAATTAAATCCCAAGGCAAGTTAATTAATCTAACACTGTTCTGGTCTCACATATATCAAATTAACTAGATTATACTGTATATAATATTTCTATTAATTTAAACATTTTTAAACAGTAAATCTCATTTTATATATTTTTTGTTATGTATTTATTTTTTAAGTACAGTTAAAATAAATTTATACAAAATAATTTTTCATATAAATTTATTTTACTAACTTAAGTTTAAACTTTAACTAAACTTAAATCATAAACTTTAAAAAATGTTTCCAAATATACTAAATCCATGGAAAAAACCTAATGACAATGAATGTTGACTTCTATATTTTATATTAGTCTTTATGCATTTTTCTTTAAAACATTAAATTGCATCTTGCATCACATGTTTGTCCTAATTTTAAAACTTTAATGCAATACAATTAACATTTTATTAGAGTGTTATGTAATACTTAGTGCAACATTTATATTTTCATATTTTCATAATTATGAATGTATGTATATTACATGTACTTTTGTAAAACATGTTTTAAATAACTTAGTATTATAAATTATTTTTCAACTAAACACTTAATATTTCAGATCTATCTAAATTTTTTATTACAAAAACTTATTTACGGCAACTATATAACTTTCAGAACTGCCTAATTGACTTTTTTCTTAATGAGAAAAACTGTTTTTGTTTTTTCATCATATCTTTAATCTAAAATTGATGTAAATAGTCAGTGTTCAAATTCTACTTGCATTATATATTTGATCCACTAAAACTGGCATAAAGACAAAATCACAACATAATGTTTTAAAGTGCAATCATAATATAAATCAATAAACTTTTGTATATTTTATTATTTTTAGACTAAATAATTTTCCCAATAAAGAAAAAAGAACACAGTTGATTAAATAATTCTTAAATTATAAGATATATTACAACAATTATAAATGTCATTGGAATTATAAATGTCATTATAAATGTAATTTGAAAAAATTGTAGACCTATAAATTCTCACTGTTGTCCATCTGTCTTTCCTTCATCTCCAAAATGGTATTAGATAAATAAAATTCAAGACTAGATATGGAAAGCTTAGAGGAAGGATGGCTTGATTAACTATATATGAACTTCCAATGAAAATGGAAGTCATGTTCTTTCAATTCAAAACTTTTCCTCTGAAAGAAGTTAGATGACTGGCCCATCTCCAATGCTAACAGAAAAGTATGATGTACAGGGGCAAGCCACTACTAATTTGAAATAGCAAGCATTTATTTTAAATTAAATAAATTTAAAATGTGGTTAAAAATTGCAGCCTGGCATTGTGACAATGTTACAATAAATAATTGCTTATTCAAATTTAATTTGATATTCTAAGAAACCATCAAATGAAATATAGGGAAACTGGCTTAAAATCACATACCAGGGTAAAACAGTACACTGGTTATATTTAAAAAATGCCAAAAAGTACATTTGAATTTATCACTATGCTGCTCATGAGGTGAGAGCAACAATCATTACAAAGTTTTGATATCCTAGCGAGTCTTTTGTTGAAGGAAAAAGAAAATCAAGAAAATTCTTCTCTGCAATGTAATATTGTGTATGTTTTGCAACTTTTTATCACTGTAGACTTAATTCATAAATAATTAAAATGTAATACTTTCAAATATAAGTGATTTTTTTATATCAACAAACTATTCCTCCATCTCCATAGATTAAACTATATTATTAATTATTATTAATTTAAAATAAAATGAAATATCAGTTGCCTGGATAAAATGACCTACTGTGTCATTTTATCCTAGTGCTTTGACAGTGTTCAAATTAAAGGTTAATATTTTATGTAATGATACTGACACAGGTACTATAATGTGATAGGCTTGCAGAAATTCAAGATGAAAAAACTGCAACTTTCAAAATATTGATGAAAGTGACTGCTTGCTTCTACTGTGATGACCTTTACATTCATTCTGAACCTAGAGAAACACTACTTAAATGTAAAAAATGTTCTTTCTGAGCAAATAATAAATTGCAGTGCAGACTTCACAAAGAGGAAAAATTTATATGTGATTCAGGTGAATCATTTTATCCTAGCAACTAAGGCAAAATGAATCAGTATCATTACTTTTTGAAAAACACCTGTCACTTAATAACAAGACTGTTCAGACTGTTTTAACATTATTTGTATTATTAAGCCAAGTTTCCCTAACAGAAATAAGTTTTAGATGAAAAATATAGAATCATATATATATTTGTTGTTATGCAATTATGTACACTATTTACTTTTTTTAACTAATAATCATTAAATGCATATACATACATATATATATACACATACATGTATATGTACTAATTTACTTTTAATTAAAACAGCTATTAATATACTTTTTTCTTTATGGCTAAGCTTATCACTTTCACTTGATGAATAAGCAATTTTTTATCATTAACTAAATATACTGGATTTAATGAATAAGAATAATTTACTGCACAACAGATTTACAAAAGTGAATTTATTTTACTGTATATTACACAAAATATTTTTTTTTCTATTTAAAAACTATTTTTATTCAAATTTCAAGTTAAAATAATTTTAGATAACACTTATTTAATCTTTGCCTTAAAATAATCTTTTGTTTGATAATTTTAGATAAAATTTGTTTAAATACTGTACATTTTAAAGATGATTAAAATGAAGTTTTAATTCATTGTTAAGACCTGATTTACAGTTTTAAGGTATATCATAATATATAACTGCTGAAATTAAATATATAAAGGACAAAAACAAATATTCCAGTATATATTTATATTTTAATTTCTAAAAATAGATTGATTTCTTAACTTGATTTTAAATTTAATAGTAAGTTCTTTTTTTTGCTTTACATTTTTTATCAATAATTTCAATTGATATTTTATATGATAAAATAGTAAAAAAATGCTATAATCTGACAGATATAATTAATATTTTTTTAATAAAGGCTTTTAGTTTAAAAAAGTTCAAAGAAAGATGATACGAAATAATTTATTTTTCTAAATTTTTTAAATAAAGTTATTTATGAAATTTCTCATTAATTTTGTAAATAATTATTTTAAAATATGTACCAGTTAATATAAAATGGATTAGTCTATTTTACCTCTTTTATTCAAATATAGTTGTCCCTTGATAATCCGACAGGTATGGGACCAAAGGTGTGTCAGATTACCAAAAGTGTCCGGATTACCGAAAATAATTACATATTTCGCATTGTTTTGCTAGCAGTAACTTACAATATTCTCTACTCCAACTGTTCGAACAGAACTGCTCACATAAAACACACGAAATGTGTGTCATCGAGTAAGAATTGGATGAGGAGATTCACATCGCGACATGCTTCTGTGCAAGCAGACACGTAACGGGGACGGGTACCTTGACGGGAGGTGCGTCAGACTACTGAGCATGTCGGATTAAAAAACGTCGGACTATAGAGGGACAACTGTAATTGATAATTATGTAATTATGATAAATTTATAGTTTCAAGTCTGAAAATGTCTTTCAGAATAGTACAGGGTCTTAATATATCAATGAATAAACACTGATAAACAGAATAAATGTGTTTTACTTAAAGTGAAATTTTATACATAAAATTGATTTCATAGATTTTGGAATTCATAAACACACTGATTCTAACAACAGACAAAACTCATCTGATTTGCCTTCAATTAATAAACTTTATTAAATTGACTGGATGGCCATGGCAGTTAAGGCATAGATAAGGCCTTTTGAAGACCTGGATCAGAACCAGGCAAGCAACTTCCTAGGAATTTTCATGGGTCTGTCCTGGATGTTTGGCCCCATCCCTCATCACTATAGTTATTCTTTATTTCAAAGGATAATCCCTTAGTTTAGCTAAACTGTCCTTGTTCTTTACTGAAACAAGAAATGATGCAATCTGTCCTTTATTTTCATTTTTCAATATCTACATTGCATAATGGCAGTGACAGATTTCTGTACAAGTGTATGTCTATCTTATACTTATACAGAAAGCTATAATTTTTCAATTGAAATCAAAAAATATAAACAAAGTGACTAAAAGGATTAAACCCAAGGATGACTGTTTAAAACGGAAGAAAACATTTGTTTTCATTTTATTTCTTTTATTTTTTCTGGTTTATTGGTATTTACATCTAGTTGAGATTATTTATATAAAAAAATTATTTAATTTTATTTTTTGGGGTAGGGAGGATGGAGAAAAAGTTGGAGATTGGTAGTATTAATCATTTTTAAGCATCCTTTAATCCAATTGTAAGAATCTGGCCAGTTACTACCAGCTGTTCCCACTGTAAGCTTGGCTAAACCCATATCAGGTATGAAAAAAAGGGGGTCCTCTTAGTGTTTAAAAAAAACCTTAAGTTAACTCATTAAATAAAAGTAAATCATTTCTTACTGTCCGTGAATTATCGAATAGTTCACTGTACACAGGTATTAGTTTATGTATAAAGTATTCCAATATTGATAAAGTCATACAAAACATATAAAATGTAATTTTTTGAGAAATATAAAACATACTTCAGAAATATTACAACTTTATCCCATCAGATCACAAATCTGCATTCATATTTCCATAATAAACTTTCCCAAACAGCACAGATTTTAATTTTATAATTAATATACAGTAGAACCTCGAAAACTCGACCTAATGTGGACCGAAGGGTGGCCGAGTTTGTGAAAATGCCGAGTTATCGGGAATGGGGTTAAAAAAAATAAGTACGAGTATTTCCTCAGAAAATACTGTACTGTACTTGTACAGTATTTACTTGTACAGAATATAACAGAGAATAAACTGCCCAAATACCCTTAAACAAAGGAAAANAAAGCCACTTTTGTTGGAATTTTTATATTACCTCTACTCATTAAAAAGTTAAAATAACAAAATGCATCATTTACTCTAAAATAATTTTCTGTATTCTTAATTAGCATTATGTAAACAGACGCTGATTAGGAATCAAGGTATTAATCTTTTTACAAAAATGTACTTTTGAATGTTTGTTTTAAGTGACCTTGAAAATTATTCAAGATAAAAAAAAAGTTCTAATTCTTTATGGATGGCTTCATAAATAATTACATTAACAAAAATTAATATATCCAGTATTTTTGGAATTAAAAAGGGTGCAAGGAACTTTTGACTCACTCTGTATATATGTATATAAAATGGCAATGATATACATAAAAATTTGGCAATTATTTGGAAAATTACACACTGCAATATATCAAAAAAATGTTTACCTCTATAATAAACTATTGTAGAAAACAACCAAATACAAAGAATAGCTGCTGCTTTTATATGTATAAAAAATATTAATTTTTAATTTTGTTGCTTTAGGTATATGCATGATCCTTATCAAATATACAAATCATTTTCTATTTCATTAACTTCTAATACTATTAAACCCATAAAACAGAAAAAATACATCTGTTTATTAACTAATATAAACTTTGGTACTTCATCTGAAACTGATTAAAATAAATCAGCAAGAAGTATATAATGTTAACTCTGACAATATTAACCAAAGATGTTAATATAGACCAATATGATAGTAACACTAAACCCAAATAGAAGTTCATAAATAACATAAATTTATTAAATTTCTAAAGAATAGAAACTGAATTTTTGAAACTTGCATTTTGGGTTTAGTTTCTGCATTAGGTAATAAATCTATTCAGTAAAATGGTAAGTTAATCCTGATCTACTGTATCATTTAGGCTTGGTTTTCCATATATATTTGCATCAAATAAAACTTTGTTTCTGTAATATTTCCTATAGGATTAAAAATACTATGTGTTTTTATTGTTGAAATTGAATATATGACAAATTTTAAGTTAAAAACAAACAATAGATTTCTATATCAATTGATGATGAATTTAATTACAGAATGAGTGAGGAAAAATATTGTTAATTGTACTTTCAAATGCCATAGTATATAGAAACCCAAGCTATTAGATATGCAATAGAAGGCACCATTAATTAGATTATTAATAAAGTAATAGTTATTTCCAATTGTAAAAGAATTTCTGGTATTATTGTATAAATTAAATAAATTTCACATGAAAGGAAATACCATGGAAGTGTTAAATTGCCAATAGTTTTGACAATCATTTTAACACTGAACTTTTTGTATTCTAAAAATTTACTGTAAATAGAGGCCAATTTTCTTCAAATGTAGCAACATGACTATTGTATAGTCAAGGTTTACAAGAATTCATAATGCCTTCTATTCAAGAATAAAAATTAGATTAAATTATATTCAAACAAGCAAATTTTCCAAAGTATTAAAATAATTATTTTATGTAATTTAATTAATTTTATAATTTAAATGTATTAATTTATTTTTTAAAAAACGCTTTTTTGTTAACGTAAATTTAAAAATGTAATGTTAATTTTGTTTTCTTTTTTGCTTTTGTTTCCTGATCACATTCTCAATTCATTATAATAAAAATTAACATTAATATCAAAAATTTAGTGGTATTAATACTTATTGCAAAAATAATTTTACTCGTGAATCATTATTTTTCAAATTTTTAAAGTTTAGAAAAATTTTAATTTTTTTTTCTAAAACATATATTGTATCGACTGGCAACCCGAATGATTCGGAGAAAAAGGACATTAAATGGCATATGAATAAGGGGGAGAGAATAGAATAGAACCCGAATGATAACCACGTGTTCTGTAAGTAAATGTTCCGAATAAGTACCGTATATAATTCAAATATCTGTATTATTTTACTTTTAGTTGAAACTAAAAATCGTTAAAAAAAAAGGCCAAAAAACAATATTATATAGACAAAATATGTAGTAAATAAAACTTATACATTAACGAAGAAAATGGAAGTAATTTCATTTTAAATGCGATAAAGTCTAGCTATTACCTTTAATGATGGTTTTTTTTAATGACAAGCATCATTAGACGAATGTACCAAATTACATCATGTATTGTGAAGATAATGATGCGATTGTATTTATTTGAAACATTAAAAAATTGCATTATTTACGATTATAAAAAAGAAATTTGCAATGGTATAACATGGTATAAATCACATTCATATGAATTTAACTGTTCAATGTTATATCCAACTGGATCATACAAATGGGCAGGGATATATAGTGAGTTTTTTGTAGAAACTTGTGTTTATATAGACGTCATAAAGTGTGATCTTGATAGTCAAGATAAATGATGCATAAATCAGCAAAGTGCCATCCTATCATGCAAGTTTCGTACAAATGAAGCATGGTAGCAGCACACTCATGTAATAAAATGTAATTTTTATTCTATAAAATATAAAAATGTAAATTTTATATTGAGTAGTCATTTCTGACAAACAGCCATCTACTACAATTGTTTTCAGTGAGGAAGTATTCATGATATGTCAGTAGCTTATCAGGCATGCCACAGAGAAGGCATTTGGATGATTCTTTGCAATACAGAGCTATTCATTTTTGCATTTTCGCCTTGGTATGTGGGTGTTGCTTAAATTTTGAACATAAGTGTATTTAGAATAAATGAGTACAGAAGACAATAGCTTGATCTATTCAATTTTTGTAGTTTTTATAATTTATACAGGTTCTGGCAGAAAAACTGGCAATTATAGAAAGACAGTTATTAATTTTTGAATATTTTCAAATGAATTTTTACACACAAGATTTTAAACAACATAGTTTATCATTTATGTTTTGTAGGTGATGTCGTGTGCAAACACTCTTCCCATCTTTAAAAACATGTTATGCATAGATTAGCACAACATGAATATATTGATACCCACAAAATATTGTTTTTATACCTCATTCTTTGTCCACAAATATTAAAACTTAAGGCAAAAAGTTCTCTTGCAATCAATAACATACCTGAGAATATATTGCACTGCTCTATGCATGACATGCTTTGAAGATTTGAAGTGTTTGCACATGAATGAAGATCACTTGTATGATGTCATCTTCAAAACATAAATTGTAAATTATGTTCAAAAAAATTTGTTTAAAAATTCTCAAAAGTTAATAACAGTCTATTTATAATTGCCCATTTTTCTGCCAGACTATAAATAAATTACATTAAAGCCACTTGTGTTGGAATTTTTATATTACCTCTACTCATTAAAAAGTTAAAATAACAAAATGCATCATTTACTCTAAAATAATTTTCTGTATTCTTAATTAGCATTATGTAAACAGACGCTGATTAGGAATCAAGGTATTAATCTTTTTACAAAAATGTACTTTTGAATGTTTGTTTTAAGTGACCTTGAAAATTATTCAAGATAAAAAAAAAGTTCTAATTCTTTATGGATGGCTTCATAAATAATTACATTAACAAAAATTAATATATCCAGTATTTTTGGAATTAAAAAGGGTGCAAGGAACTTTTGACTCACTCTGTATATATGTATATAAAATGGCAATGATATACATAAAAATTTGGCAATTATTTGGAAAATTACACACTGCAATATATCAAAAAAATGTTTACCTCTATAATAAACTATTGTAGAAAACAANAAAAAACCTAATGACAATGAATGTTGACTTCTATATTTTATATTAGTCTTTATGCATTTTTCTTTAAAACATTAAATTGCATCTTGCATCACATGTTTGTCCTAATTTTAAAACTTTAATGCAATACAATTAACATTTTATTAGAGTGTTATGTAATACTTAGTGCAACATTTATATTTTCATATTTTCATATTTATGAATGTATGTATATTACATGTACTTTTGTAAAACATGTTTTAAATAACTTAGTATTATAAATTATTTTTCAACTAAACACTTAATATTTCAGATCTATCTAAATTTTTTATTACAAAAACTTATTTACGGCAACTATATAACTTTCAGAACTGCCTAATTGACTTTTTTCTTAATGAGAAAAACTGTTTTTGTTTTTTCATCATATCTTTAATCTAAAATTGATGTAAATAGTCAGTGTTCAAATTCTACTTGCATTATATATTTGATCCACTAAAACTGGCATAAAGACAAAATCACAACATAATGTTTTAAAGTGCAATCATAATATAAATCAACAAACTTTTGTATATTTTATTATTTTTATTTATTTTTTTTAATATGAGAATTATTTCGGGAAAATATTAATTTTTAATTTTGTTGCTTTAGGTATATGCATGATCCTTATCAAATATACAAATCATTTTCTATTTCATTAACTTCTAATACTATTAAACCCATAAAACAGAAAAAATACATCTGTTTATTAACTAATATAAACTTTGGTACTTCATCTGAAACTGATTAAAATAAATCAGCAAGAAGTATATAATGTTAACTCTGACAATATTAACCAAAGATGTTAATATAGACCAATATGATAGTAACACTAAACCCAAATAGAAGTTCATAAATAACATAAATTTATTAAATTTCTAAAGAATAGAAACTGAATTTTTGAAACTTGCATTTTGGGTTTAGTTTCTGCATTAGGTAATAAATCTATTCAGTAAAATGGTAAGTTAATCCTGATCTACTGTATCATTTAGGCTTGGTTTTCCATATATATTTGCATCAAATAAAACTTTGTTTCTGTAATATTTCCTATAGGATTAAAAATACTATGTGTTTTTATTGTTGAAATTGAATATATGACAAATTTTAAGTTAAAAACAAACAATAGATTTCTATATCAATTGATGATGAATTTAATTACAGAATGAGTGAGGAAAAATATTGTTAATTGTACTTTCAAATGCCATAGTATATAGAAACCCAAGCTATTAGATATGCAATAGAAGGCACCATTAATTAGATTATTAATAAAGTAATAGTTATTTCCAATTGTAAAAGAATTTCTGGTATTATTGTATAAATTAAATAAATTTCACATGAAAGGAAATACCATGGAAGTGTTAAATTGCCAATAGTTTTGACAATCATTTTAACACTGAACTTTTTGTATTCTAAAAATTTACTGTAAATAGAGGCCAATTTTCTTCAAATGTAGCAACATGACTATTGTATAGTCAAGGTTTACAAGAATTCATAATGCCTTCTATTCAAGAATAAAAATTAGATTAAATTATATTCAAACAAGCAAATTTTCCAAAGTATTAAAATAATTATTTTATGTAATTTATATTGTAGTTCCTTTTAATTCTTTAATCTTAGATAATTGTATTATTATTTAATCAATCTTTTTTCATTCAAATTTGATATGTACAGTCGACCCCCCTATAACTGTTGATTTTTCTGTTTTATATGAATTCCAAGTTGTATGAGTCACTTAGATTTTACAAATATGTGTACCCGGCTGTGAACGGCTCATGTATTTGTAAAATCTAAGTGACTCGTACAACATGGAATTCACATAAAACAGTGTTATGGGGGGGTCGACTGTATTAAAATTAATTTTTTAAATTGTTAAAAACATTCTTAAGAATTTTAAATATAATTCTAAAATAATTTTTCTTTTCAGATTATAACAGATATTTGGAATTTTAATTGCACAAAACCAGTTTAATGATAAAAGCTGCTTTGTTATGATATTAAAGAAAAATAAAATGGGAGCTCTTGTATCTTATGTATTATCTTTATATTATGGGAAAAATGTACAGTTACAGTTTCCCCATGCTTTTGGTTTAAAGTATCCTCCTGTTTTGCATCAAACAATTACAGAAGAAAGCATAAAAAAATTTAATGAAGTTTTTGTTATTGGTGATGTGCATGGTTGTTATGATGAGATGATGGAACTGCTTCAAAATGCAAATGCACTACATGACAGTACATTAAAAATTTTTGTTGGCGATATAGTAAATAAAGGTCCAAAGAATCTTGAAGTGTTAACAACTCTTCGAACTATGACTTCTTCACTAATTGTTCGTGGAAATCATGATGAGGTAGTATTACGAGAATATAACAAATTAAATGATCCGTCCTACATAATTCCACCACATAATTTGTGGATAAAAGATATCCCAAAAATAGACATTGACTTCTTAAATAATTTACCTTATACTTTATCTATACCAAGTTTGAATGTTATCATTGTTCATGCTGGATTAGTTCCTAATCTTCCTCTTCATTGTCATCATCCTAAAGACCTTGTTACTATGAGAAATCTTAAACTTGGTGATTATTATGGCAGTAAATTAAAACCAACGTCAAAAAATACAGGTGAGCCATGGGCATCATTATGGACTGGACCAGAACATGTATACTTTGGACATGATGCTAAAAGAAAGTTGCAACAATTTCCACATGCTACAGGAATAGACACAGGTTGTGTATATGGCAATCATTTAACAGGTATATTTATTAGTGGTGCAAGATGTGGAACATTATTATCTGTTAAAGCTAAAAAAGTTTATGAAGCGCCTTCTGGAAAATGATGTCGGATTTAAAAAATATTTGTGATTACTTACTAATTATTATTTCTTCACTTTATATCACATTATGTGATTTGATTATGTTTTTAATAAATTATCATATTTAAAAAACTGTATTTTAATAAAATTTATTTACAATAGAATAGATTTAAAACTTTTTATAAAATTAAGACAATTCAATTGATAACAGTTGTGCAACTCTCTTCCACAAACGTCTTCCTTTGGTTTGTAATTTCTGTCGTTGTTTTGGAGATAGATTTTTTAATTCAGGAATATCTTGACAATCTTTTGATATACTCTATAAAAAAAATATAAATTTATATTTGTAAAAATTTTAATATAATTTAAATCATTATTAATGATAAATACCATGCCAAACTTCTTATTAGTTTCCTCTACAGTTACAATTATATCTAAAACTTCTATTGTATATGTTGGTTTTATCTCTTGTGAATTAATAATATCTTGAAGTGCCTGTGAAAAATTCATAATTTTTAGAGTACTAATATATTGATATAAGTCATTAAAATGTTATTATTTATAATTTTACCTTTATAACATTTGGCATTAATTTTATAAAAAATTTCTTCCAAACTTTCTTCTTGAGAACTGGCAAGTTCTAGAAAAACAAATTTATTAATTATAGGAGGAAAATTTAAAATATAAGTATTTTTCATTTAATTCAGCTTTATATATACACTAGCCAAAGTACCCATAGAATAAAATGAAAATTAGATATTTAGACAAAATTTTGTTATGGCTGGATAACAGTATGTATAATATATGTAGATATAACCAGTGATAACAAAGGTAATCTTACTGAGTGACTACAATACTACATATGAATGGTCTCTCAGAAGTTTCAAGAAAAAATATATTACATATGTTGTTGTATTTTATGTATGTATAAACACTATGCTTCAAAGCTGAGAAACACTGAAGTTCATTTTTGATAGAACTATTTTTGAACTATTTGCTTGCAAATTTTCATTTATCTAAAACTATTGTAAAACATAGCATTTCATGTTGTTCTTCAAAACCGATAGAAGTCAAGTCAAAAAATGAATGCCACAGTATCTAATTTTTGTGAATCTTTGGAACTTACAAGTGCATACCTACTGATTTTTTTAAATTCATTACAGGACATGGATTATGCAAATGCAATTGAAAAAGAGTTTTACAACAGTTTTTCATAAAGTGAAATTTGCATGCAAATGTTTATCTTTTGCAAATAGCAAAAAACCTGGTTCAGACAAATGGAATTTCTATAGAACAGCAACTGCACAAGTGCCAATTTGCAGAAATTCCATTCATCTGAACTTGGTTTAAGAATTTTATCAAAAATAGACTTCACAGTGTTTCTCAGCTTCAAAACATGGTTTTAAAATGTACGTAATAATAACAGTAATAATAACCTTCCCATTTCAAAACTGATCTTGCTGTGTATACCAAATTGATGGTAGCATATTAGAATTCAGTGTTAAATATTGTGTAGGTATACCATTAACCATATCAGCAAGGTTTCTGACAGGGATCTTTGTATCATGTTAAGCCAAATACCCTGTATGCTGTAACCAAAACCCAAATTGCTAAACCTGAACTTCTGGATTAATTTTTGGGCTTTACCAGGATTAATGATATGGAGCAAGAGTTTGTCCAGTTGTGAGTTCATCTTTTCTTGAGACAGATAATAGATATGTAGTATCTCCATGAGTAGCAAAGAAAGATCTTCATGCTTACAAAGAATATTAACTAGTCAAATAAATATTTAAAAAAAGGTATTTTTTAAATATTTATTCTGGTCATCTTGTAACAAGAAGAACACTTGTTTTTTTGGACAGGACTGGTTTAAAATGTAGGATTAGGCAAGTGTAATAAAACCCTAGAGTACTAATGTGTTACATTAGATCTCTCATTGTATATTTATTACTTGGTGGATCTTACATGAAGTTATTTTTATGTATTTTTTCATATTTTATTTTTTCTAATTATTTGTTTTTAATTTTATTTTTTAATTTTTTGTGATTTGTATTTATTTTATTTTTTTCATTTTCCTATATGGAACACCAATTTAAATGTTATTCAAGATTTTTAAATCTGTATTCTTTTTTGGAATGTATTGGTTTCAAATGTTCATTACGCAGAACATTCCATTTTAGTTTTTGTAACCTGAGGAAAGCCTACTAATGAGGCCAAAAATATTTTAGTTTTCAGTACAAAACTGCTGGAAAGGTGTTTTTGTTTGAATTTTTTGACATTTTATTCTAGGTTTGTTTACAAGTTACATTTGAGGAATGACAAAAATATTCTGAATTCAATATGCATTCCAATTTTAAAATTGGAAACACGAAAAGAATTGCATTTAAATGTGAAGTAGTGCAACATTTTTCATTGAACTGAATTTATATTTAAAAAAAATTACATTATTATTATACAATAATAATATTTAAAAAATCAACAAAGTCAAAATTTTGCAGTATTTAGATAAGGCAATAAATGAGTGTTTAAAATTATATTGAATTAAGAATTAAAACAAATAAGTACCTTCATGCACCTGATGGCTGCTAGTAACATTTCAAGTATTTGTGTTCTTTTATATAATCTGAAATCAGAAGAAAATGCCGCAACAGAAAGGTCATCTGCAAAATTCCACACTGTTTCCTATTTGAGAAGAATTTTTTCTCGTTTAAATTGATATAATTATTCATTTTTAATTTAATTTAAGTATTAATGAAATAACTTACGGGACATGCATTCAATATAGAAGTAAATATCTCTGGTTGAATGTGTGTTGATCTAAGAAAAATTTAATGTTTACAACAATATAAGCATTTCAGGTAATTTAAAATTAAAAATGTTTTTACAAAAATATAAATTTTTTTATTCAAGATACAAATAACTGAATTGAATTTGAAAAATATATTTCATACAACTTATTTACATATATGATTTTCACAAGACCTTAAATCTTACATAAAATAAATGACAATAATTTCTCACAAAATTTAGTGTTTTAAGAAATTTAATCTAATTTAATAATCTACAAGATGTCTAATTAATTTAAGATCAATCATTATTTAATATTTAATTGTCTTTTTTTAAATACCTCATTAGGATCAAATAGTAGAAAAAAATTCAGAATATAAATGAATATTCTGAACTTTTCACAAAATTTTACATTTTTGCATAAATAAAATCCAACTTTAACTTGTCAACAATCTTTCAAAAAATAACAAAATTTCCATCATATGTAATTTAGTTATAGGCAATCTCCAACTTTTGGACATAATGCATAATGTTCAAAAATCAAACAATAGAGATGCATGTTATATATAAACAGAATTCCTAGAGAGATTGAAAAATTAGTTTTGTAAATGATTTTGGCTGTTACTGAAACCAAAACTGGCAGAAAATGCCATTGCTTCATAGCTCAAAATTTGTGTTTTGCCAGCTGAAAATAAACAAAAGTACAAATTTGATGTATAAAAAGTGACTTAGGAGTATCAAACTATTATATATAAAAAGAGGGAGATGTCTGAAATTCAAAAACTGAGGACTGCCTGTATATTCAATTAATATAATTTCATATGCAAACACACAGCTAAACATTATTTTATAGTTTTCAGATATCTGAAAAATGAGATTCATAGATGTCATCCTGAATTTCAATTTTAATCAAACTGGTTTATTAATAATTTTAAATGAAATTTAAATATTAATGCATTACCGTGTCTCTAAGAAATGCTTCAGTAATTTCTTATAATCTTCAATAAACCAATCTTTTGATACTGATTGCTATAAAGAAGAAAAATATATTTGTTGAAATAATAACAATAATTAATAATGATGTTCAAAATTTACCTCTGAAATCTCTTGATCTGACTCTATTTTCTTACTGCACATTACCTAATTTTTTAAACAACAACAATTACTATGATCAAAATAAATTTTTTAAAAATTAAAATTATTATTACCACTCACCACATAAATACAAAGCTGGCTTAATTTTTTTTGAATCTGTAAATCTGTAGCTGCAATTTAATTACAAAACAAATAAATATTTTATTTTTACAATATTTTCAAACTTGTAAATGGCAATATTTTATTGAAATGATACTGATTTATTGATATATTAAGTGATTTAATTTAAATTATCTTTTCAATCATCACTGCTCATGACTACCCATCCGAACTGCAAAACAATCCTGAAAATGCACTTAAAATTTTACATTTTGAAACTAAGTTGAAGTGTCATCAAAATCATTTTTTTTTTTTTAATTTCTGGCTTTAGTTGAACCCAGGGAACAAGAATACATAAGACATAATCCATTTGAAAATGGGTAAAACTGAAAGGATTTTATTTGAAAATGAATAGATGAAAGGATTTACATAAGCAAGCCAGGAATAAAAAAAAACCGAAAATTAGACTTACAAAATACAAACAGAATGACAGAAAACTGTTGCTGAATAGCCCATATTTATTTACTACTGCCATGTTACTAAATGAAAAATATTTTTAAAATAGTTACAATTACTGAGAATGAATTATATCAACATAATATTTTGGAAAAACAATTATAAGCAAATGAAACCAGAATTATTCCCAAAGTGCTAAAAAATTTTTAACACTAACATTTGAGATCTCTTATTTCACATTTTGAAATACTCTAAATCAGGGGTGGCCAACCTTTTTAGCAGGCGGGCCAAATTTCAGAAATAATATTTCCTGCCGGGCCACGCACCTAATTTTTTTTAAAATTAAAGTAAACAAGCAAGCGTGCTACAGCTTCAACCGCATCGTTGCTTTCCAGTAGGTGAGATCGTGGTCAAACACTTGCCTGGTTTAATGTAAAAAAAAAAAAAAAAAATAGGTATATTTATTTTTTTGAAGAAAATAAAACATAACCGAGAATCATTTATTTAATAACCGAGAAACATATTTATTAGACAATTTAAAAATATTTAAAAGTGAGACATCTGACTTTGTTTTACAGAACTAACAAGTAAGTGCATCAAAATTGATCTGGACTGATGTAGTCGCTACACGCAAACAGTTTTCCAAATGAACATCAGTAATTCGTGTTCTCACTTGTGATTTGATGTACTTCATACGACTAAAAAGTTGTTCACACGCATAAGTGTTTCCAAATAGCGAAACCATTGACAGAGCATGTTTGTAAAACGCAAGATATTTATCCTTGTCCAAATACGTTTCATAGAACTCTTCCAAATCTTCTTAACTTTTCTAATGTTCATTTGGTGATATGTACAATAAAGTTAACATTTATGTTCATTTGACCTAGCTCCGCGGGCCTCATGTTGGCCACCCCTGCTCTAAATAATATGCAACAAAATTTTTTAAAATGTGACCTAGATTTACAACTTTTATTAACTCATTTTTATTTAAAAACTAACCAAAGCACCCAGAAAATTCCAATTGAAATGCTCTTATTAGATAAAATTATGTTATGGTTAGATAATGGCATGTAATCAATATGAAGAATGAATCACATACTTCTAATTTAGATAATGTCAGGCATCTCACCCTAAAATATTGATTGTTTTTGTATAAATCAATTAATTTCTATCTATATTCGGTTTGCTGATTTACATGTAGCACTATCTGTTGGCAAAAATCTTAAAATAATAAACTAAATATAATTCTTACAAAAAAGGACATAATTTTAAAAACATATACAGTGGGTGATTGGTTAATGAACACTTTCGCAAAAGATTTTTATGTGTGGACAACGAACACATGATCGGATAACAAACACTCCACAGAACAAACACAAGAATAAGCGACGTAAAATAATGAATACCAATTGGTCTTCCCTTGTCTTCAGGAAACAATTTGAAACTTTTTGGAGTGCGGGAAATATAGACATTGACGCTTAAACTGTTATATACTGATGAGATAGTATTCCTCCAAACTTTGAAACTCTCCCTTGTAATTCCAGCCTTTTATTTTTCTGACAAAACAATTCTTTTATGTATTTGTGAGACTGTCAGGTAGGCACTAGTTAAGTTTTGCGTCTGTTTTTCTTTTCGAAAGGTGAGAGTATAATAGCAAAGTTAGAGAGTGGTCATAAGATGCCTAATGTTGCTGGGAAGTATGGCATGAACAGGTCTATAGTAGGTCGCAGTTCAATCTTATTTAAGAAGCATACTGTATAATCAAGAAGACCCAAGCAGCTAAAGGAGTAACAAAAATCAACCTGAGAAATAAAGAACATTGAAGAGTTCATAATGGAACCTGAAACAGATCTGACGACAGAAGAACGCCAAGAACTCTTGAATGAAGAACACCAAGAAAGTCGGCGAGATATATTTTCTTCTGAAAAAGAGGATTAATGCCGATATCTGTTATTAAAGATCCTTTGAAGAAGTGGGAGGATGTTAGAACAACAGTCTTAGAATGACATCCAAACTAGGTTGAGGCTTGGGGATTTCTAAAATTGCAATGCTGTTAATTACTTATGAAAAATCCTGAAGAAGACAGAAAAACAATCAACATTACAGATTCTTTAACCCTTTCAAATGGAAAAACATGTTATTAATAAAAACAGAAGACTGTGTACATACTACATTTATTAAAAATACATAAGAAAGTATATATTTTTTATTTTTGGGGTTCTCCAGAATGAATTAATTAAATTCCCATTAAAACCTATGGTAAATTAATAATTGGTTAACGAACAATTCATATAGCGAACAAAGTCTTGGAACGGATTATGTTCGTTAACTGATCACCCACTGTATATTATAGTCACTTAATTACCATGACAATAATATAGCATGTCTATTTCACACTATACTATTACTGCAACAGCACATAGTACTTGCCTGGGTGGAATGGAAAGTAGTAACACCAAAATAGGGTACAGCTTCCTATAAAAATCTTCCTGGGATGCATCCCCTTGGCAGATATGGCAATGTGACACGTGAGATAACTAAATAAACCAAACTAATTCTAACGAGTAATTATGTATTGTAACATCGTCACAATGTTCTCAATTCTTTTAGTGATGGTCTTGCCCCTGTATGTCATACTTTTCCTATTAACAACAGAGTTGTGTCAGTCATCTATCTAACTCTGATCAGGGGAAATTTTGAATTGAAGTAATGTTATTTCAGTTCCAAATGGAAGTTCCTATATAGTTAATCTGGGCCTCCTGCCCTAAGCTTTCCACATCTGTTCTCAACTTTCATCTGTCTATCCTTTCTTGAGATTAAGGAAGGACAGTCAGAGGGAGGACAGTGGAAATTTATAGGTCTACAATTTTTTCAAATTGCAATCCAATAATTTTTCTATAGACTCAATATTTACGAGAACATACTTAATACAATCTGTCGTCACAATTTAAACACTTTATTATCACATAAAAGCAATTATTTTATCATTTTTCTATGACTTGTTTAAATAAAAAAGCTTGTAGTCTTTCAGACATTAACGTTAGCAGTTCAATCATGTGTGGGGCCATCACAACCTGTCTAACATGGATCAATTTTCAAATATTAATAGTAAACCAGTATTAATTAGTAGTCATTGAGCATCCTCTCTTCTGGGAGAAGGTCAACTATTGCTTTTAGTCAAATTATTTCAATTCCTTTCCACAACAGTTCCTTCTTCCTATTGGACTAGCAGTATGATGGTATTCAAATAGGAAAATTACATAATATGAGGTTACCGCAAGCACAAAATAGGTTTTAAGTGGTTTTCAAAAGTGCCGAGTTTAAATATTTGGTCTGTTTTCTGTGAAATTTGATTCATTGGCAGATTACCATTTGATGTTCAGCTGTAAATGGTGCAGTTTCTAAGAGTTAACAGTAGAAAATGAGCAATTATTTATTGTGACAATGTCACAATGCTGGGCTGCAATTTTTAATCATATTTTTAATTTATTTAATTTAGAATATATACTCTCCACCTCAAATTAGTACTATAGTGTCTTGCTCCTGTACCTCATACTTTTCCTTTAACAATAGAGTCATGTTGGTCGTCTATCTAATTCCTTTCAGGGGAAGTTTTAAATTGAAATAACATAAATTCCAGTTTGCACCAGATCTTCATTTATAGTTAATTGGGGCCTCCTGTCCCTACCGTTTTTATTTTTAGTCTTGGTGTTCATGTATAACTCTATTCTCAAGATCAAGGAAAGACAGATGGATAGACAGTATGTTCTTTAAACAGAATGAATGTTTCTGAATTTAAAGAAAAGAATTTGGCTTCCATAACAAGTGATAACAGAAATATATGTTGACTACCATTCTTCTAGATCAAATTCATCATCTCTCCAATTTCAGTTCCAGTTGAATTCGCAAGTTGAGATCTTATGAATTCAACTGCAACTTTTCCACACTCAATATTTGACACTATAATTTTATTTTCAAAGATGTTCCATGGACCTTGAAATGAAAAGTGCTGTCTGACTGTAGACAATTTGAAGAGGTAGAATTTTACTTAAATTCCTTATTTGTCATTCTAAATTACATCATCCTATACATTGCAGTACTTCAATATGCCTCCCATGCTTTTCAACTTAAACCCAGGATTTCTTTTTAACAACATCTTTATTTCCCAGGGTTGATTCAAACAATGGGATTTATTTGAATCCCATTGTTTGAAGTTCAAAACCCAAAACAACATTTTAGCCTAAACTGCTGATATTTCAGACAATATCTAAACTAGGGATGGTGAATCTTTTTGAGTCTGCATGCCATATAGCATACAGACTCAAAAAGGTTCACCATAAAACTTTAGCAAAAGGTTTCTTTATGCTAAAGTTTTACACTCTCAATAACTATTTTTAAAAAAAACAAAGTAAATATACTTTTAGTTAGCATAAATTTTAAAAAGTTAATTGAGAAAAGCATTTTGTTTTTCTCAATTATCTTTTATATTAAATATTAAACTAAAAACATAAAATTTATTTTAATTTCAGTTTTTAATTATGGTTTTATTTACACAGTAAGAAGTAAACAAAATCTCATATGTTGCATGCAATATATTTTTTTGACAGGTCACTTTTGGCATGCATGTCATAGATTTGCCATTCCTGATCTAGTCTATCAAACTCAGAGGTTGACATCTCATTACAAATCAATCTTGTAACATAAAATTTTCTAAATTATTTAACTAAATTCAAAATTTCTAATTATTAATTTCATTTCAAAGTTGGTCCACCAGTGGCCAAGTGGTCTTTGTACCGTGAACACTGGGAGATCAGTTGTGGGTTCACACCTCACTCGGAAGGGCTGTCCATGTGGAGTTTTTCAAGTTTTCTTCACATTTGTAATGCCTAAATAGGGGCCAGTTTCCCTTAAAACATCTAGAAGGCATCCCCCTAAGCAGATCACCCACTTGTTGCATTGCTATAACTATATAAACAAACATTTCAAAGTTCTGTTTTATGCAGAATTTATACTCTAATTGTTTAAAACAACTTTTCAAAAAAAACTAAACCAGACATTTTTTCAGTTTTACAAATTTTCTCTTAAAGCTGACCTCTAGCAGCCAACAGCAGAATGATCTATGGACAAAATTGAAGCTCTACTTCCAATATGATATAGAAAATATAACTGGTCATATTTTTACTTAAATTTTTAAAATAAGTTGACTTATTAATGAAATTTATAATTTTTCCAAATTAATGGTAACCAATAGGAACCATTCTTTTTCCCTTCAGTATCCAGAAAATAGGAGCTAATTATAATTATGAATTATTTTGTAGAACCATGCACAAGTGAGATTCATAAATATATTAGATTACCTTTCTTAGCTTTATCCATCAACTTCTGTAGCATTTCCGAAAACTGTAATTGATTATTATTATTGGCATTCTGTAAAAAAAAATCACTAAATTCTGTAAAAAGTTTAATTATATTTAAATGTTTTAAAATTTTTTTGACAATATTTAATTTAATATCAATATATTTTAATTCTAACATTAAAGAATTTTAAATATAATTCTAAAATAATTTTTCTTTTCAGATTATAACAGATATTTGGAATTTTAATTGCACAAAACCAGTTTAATGATAAAAGCTGCTTTGTTATGATATTAAAGAAAAATAAAATGGGAGCTCTTGTATCTTATGTATTATCTTTATATTATGGGAAAAATGTACAGTTACAGTTTCCCCATGCTTTTGGTTTAAAGTATCCTCCTGTTTTGCATCAAACAATTACAGAAGAAAGCATAAAAAAATTTAATGAAGTTTTTGTTATTGGTGATGTGCATGGTTGTTATGATGAGATGATGGAACTGCTTCAAAATGCAAATGCACTACATGACAGTACATTAAAAATTTTTGTTGGCGATATAGTAAATAAAGGTCCAAAGAATCTTGAAGTGTTAACAACTCTTCGAACTATGACTTCTTCACTAATTGTTCGTGGAAATCATGNTAAAGGAAGTAAATCTAAACATCTGGAAAAATTTTGTAAATCATTATTATTTAAGAATTATTATAACTTTTGTTTTGAAAATACATTTATTAAATAATACCTCATTCTAAAATGAACTTGTTCAGTCTCTTCTAGAATTGTTGTCTTTTTGTCTGGTTTCTTTTGCTGTGCAAATGCCTTAGCTATTGCATCATCAAGTTTAAACATTTCTGAATCACTCATATAATGTTCAGAATCCTTAATAAAAAAATTTTTTAAATTTATAAAAATTTCAATAATTATTAAACAATAAATCATTTTTTAAATTAACTTTCATTACCAAATATATTATTGGTTGAATTTCAGAAATTATGATATTTTGAAAAATATATTTTTAGCATTTATGTTAACATCTATTACTTCAACTATTTAACTTTTAAACTAATTCTTTATATTACCAATTTTTCAGCATAATCTACATTTTATTTATAAATTATCAACTAATTATTGTCATTGAGAGAATAACAAATGTTTCCATTTTCTTAAATTGAATTTAATTTTTCTTTTATACCTAAAAAGTTTATATAAATTAAAAATATGTAAATATTAAAAATAACTTAAAGAATATATATATATTTTTAATATTTTAAGCTAGTTTTCTCAATATGCTTGACCTGACATGTATTGGTCTTGCGCCAGAATCAAACATCCATTAATTGCTATTATCTAAGCAAAAATGTCATAACCTTTCAGCAGTGGGATAGTCAGGTATGGTGCTACCCCAAAGTGGTGGAGAATAAACGTGGGAAATTTTTAAAGTATTTTTCCACGTGTTTTTTTTCTCATTACCATTTCGGAAAAAGATTTTGTAAACAGCTATGTCTAGTAAAGAAAAGTCTTTTTTTATTGTTACATAATTCATTTTTTATGTGAATTTTTTTGGCAATAGTTTTTGGCTAGTTTTGGCGATACCTTCAAAAGAACTTAACAGATATATCCGTATCTCACCACTGCCACATGATCGCCCTGGACAGATATATCTGTCCCTCACTGTTGAATGGTTAATCTAAGCTTAAAGATATTTTAAACAAAAATTGGCTTGAAAATTATTTATTGAGGGCTAATAGTCTTGTAAACAACACTATATTCTATTAACAAGTAGAAGTAAATGGGTATGCCCAACAGATAAACAAGACATCCAGTCATGATTTATCATGTCAAGAAGACTTCTTAACATAATAAGTAAAATGACTTTAGAGTCATTTTTGATAACATGGAAAAACTGTTAGATTATATGCAGACCTGTAAATTCACATCATCAAGATCAAAGTTTTAACACACAATCCATAGATAAGAAATTAAAATAATTTAGTTTTTAATTAATTAAAACATTTTCTAAATTCAAAACTTAATTGTAAATATATACAGATTTTCAACAAATTTTTTAAATTCAGTACCAGTAACATCAGTTGGTATCTTATATCCCACTTGCACTGAGCATTTCAATCTAGATTGTGATAAGATCGGCAACTGTACAGTGGTGCAACCTCTCTCGACCGTTTAAATCTCAACTGAAACAAGGTTCAATTGCAATTGACATGAGAGTTTTTGAAACTAGATCCAGTCATAAGAGAGTTCCCATAATCCCACATGTGCAAGAAACAAGATGGTAGTGGAACAAGTGTCGGGTTATCAACAGAGAAATAAAAAAAATGTTTGAAGAGACAATGAGATCTGGCTATCATTAGATGCATGGCAAGAAAAACTAGTCATTTGATTGTGGCATATCAGCAACACATCTTCATGTCTTATCATGTAGTTATGTCAGTTTTATCACCGTGTGCAACAGCTGGATTCTTCTCAAGTGGATGCAAACAGCTCAATGTTTGACTGGCGACAGTTTCAATTGAGATCGTGAGTAAATAGAGATTAAAGTGAGTCGTGGTTTGTGTGCAAACGCAGTATTATAATGTAGTAAAATAAAATTACATTTCTGATCTTAAAATCTAATAATTTTCATGTTGTGAGTAATTTATTCAATTATTATTCAAAAAACAAGAAAAAAACTGGAACCGGACAAACTTAAAAATTTGTTAATAATCATCCTAATACAGAATTAAGTCACTCACATCATTGACTTCATTTCCTAGTGCAGCTTGTAAACGACTACGTAAATCATTATTAACTTCAGTTTCATCATCATCATCATCCATTTCTTCATCACTCCCAGACTCAAAACTTAACTGTTCATCATCATCTAAAAAAGATTAAAAATTTTAACAATATGAGTGAATTATTTCTTGAAAATACCAAAACTAAATTATGATATTCTTGAGTTAGTTACTAGTAAACCACAAAAATGCTAGGCTAATAAACTGTTACTAACTTATTGAATAGCTTTACATGTTACATAATAATACAATCAAGCTCACATTAATATGAATCACTAGAGGAATAGTAGGTTGTTTGTTTTATTAAAAATTTGCACTAACAGTTTTCAGGTTTAAGGGTATATAATTTAGAGAGTTAAGGTTTAAACAAAATTCAATACAGTAGATCCCCCTATAAAACCGTTTCCTATAGTTATGATTCCTATAAAAATTGTGGCATTATCCGTAAACAACGGTAAAAATAACTCCTATAATACGTAAAACGTCATCGGGCAGCCGAACTACTTACCCGCCGTCCGTAGCGCCACGCTACGGAGAGATTTCTATCGTCTGGACAGTATTATATAAATTATATATAAATTAGGTACTGTACATATAATTATATATTAATTATATATAAATTAGGTACTGTATATATAATTATATATTAACTTAATTTATTGTAACTTTATTATAATTAAATATATATTTTTCGCCGTCTAGCGTCACGCTACGGCGAGTTAGGCGACCTATCGTCTGTCCAGTACTGTAATTTTATACATTTCTTGTGAAAGAAACATTTCTTATTTAACGGCCATAAAAATTATTTATATTAAGGATGTCTCCAAAGGTCAACGAAGTTTTCGCAGAAAAATAATATCAGAAATCGCGGCCGCGGTTTGATGCGCTGTTCCGCGACGAAACCAAGCTTTAGCAACGGGCGTAGTCGAACGGTACACACTCGGTAAGCAATCCTACAATTTTTTGTTTATAACGTAGTTTATACGGATTATTTTCAAAAAAATATACGTATTTTGGAAATGTTGAGTCGAATTACTCTAGAATCGATTAATTTTATGAAAGAAAACCTTTCAAACAGCCGTAGTCCATAAACTATGATTCCTACAAAATTGATTCATAAAGAACGGAACGTATCTACCGTCTTATAGGGGGATCTACTGTAAATGCTTTTTTTTTCATTTACTTCCTTTTAGTTGTATTATTCAACGAAAGATATGTCTGAAATGCATATTTCTACATGAAAAAAGTATTTCTCATTTGAGTGTGGCTTCAAAAAAAAAAAACTACTGCGTAAGTTGAATAATTTCATAAATGATACTTGATTATTTGCTTTGAAATAAAAGTTTCAAAATAGAACATGTACTGTATTTCCCCATAACTAAGAGCACACACTCATAATTTTCACATATAAGAGCATGCTCTTACATGTAAAAATTGCTTGTTTTTGTATTTTCAAAACATATTGCTTTGCTTATAAAATCATACCTCAAATGTAAACTATGAGCATGCTCTTACATGAAACAGCTTATTTTGGCTTATGAGCACTTTACTTCTGTGTCAATGTAAATGCACTAATACAATAACTATTCATTTAAATCTCTATGGTAACCAGAGTTTGTTATAGTACTTTGCAAAATATAATGCCAATTTTATTTGTAAGTGCATGCTTTTATAAATACGATACTATTTTGTGTTTCCAAATGACTGTCAGATTAAATTGGGCTATTTTCTCCAATTAATCCAGCATTTGTTTGGCTTTATTATGAATATTGGGCTTTCAGATGTTTATATATGTATTTTGTATTTTATTATCAAAATATACTATCATAATAAAGCTTAAATTACTAGATAACGGACAATTATTTATTGTGAGATTGTTACAATTCTGTTATAACATTGAAATCTAAATTATTAAATTAAAATTATGAAAGTAATGATAGAAGTTATTGACAATCAAACTGGGAACAATATTTTGGGACATCCTATATGTCTATTTTTTAACAAATGATGATGAAACAGTCCACTCTCTACTGTTTAGACATTTCCATTTTTACTGACTATATTTGTTTATATATGTTTGGTCAGGAGTGGCCAACAGTTTTTGCCCCTGGGCCGAATTGGAAAGAAAACTTTTTTCATGGGCCAAACCAGAGGCTGCCCTAGGAAAATTTTGAGGTGGTGCGAGATCTCATTATGGTGTCACCCTGTAGTGACTAAATTGTACATAGAGATTATAGATACATTTTTCACATTATCATGCTTTATCAACGTTCTATGCTGTACTTACGAGATTTGTAATATGGAGGGTTAACTCTAAATGCATGGCGAGTTGTTGACCTTTTTTTTTTTTTATTTTTAGGCATTAGAATTTTTCACCGATCTATTCTGACTTGAGTAGCTAATATTAAAAGATTAATCGCGAGCCACATAAATCCATTACATGGGCCACATTCGGCCCACAGGCCGTATGTTGGCCAGGCCTGTGTTTGGTAATGTAATGAATAGAGACGGATTCAGTTGATGACTCTTTGCTATTCCTTTCTGAAACCCTTGTCAAATATTTACCAATTATCTTTTTCCAAAGTTCTTCAAAAGTTTCTTCCTTTTGGTATAATGAATGCCATGGTTAGTATAACATTGAATATAAATATAACTTATCAATTTTCTGATATTATGGGAATTGTGAAAAATCTTGGTAATTCCAAACCAGAAATAAATTAAACAAGAATATTTTTTAGTGATTGAAGTTTACTGTATGTTGTTGAACATAGTGTATTCCTTTTTGTAATATATTATATAATTTGACTTGTCTTATACAATGCAAATTAATGATTTCTTTGCGTTATCTTCCCTGATACTGTTTCATGAGGTGTCAAAATTCACTGCTTTTGAGATTTAATATATAATATGCCTAATAATTTTGAAATCAAGTTTTTCTGATAACATAAATGAAAATATCCTTGCATATTATTCAAGAACAGGATGATATCTTATTTCAAGCTTTTATTTTTCTACACTTTTCTAATTTAAAATAAATTATTTGCAATATCTTACAATATTTACTTAGACATGATGATGTATTTATTTGTAACANCTAAACTATAGCTTATTTAGATTTTATGTAAATCCGGTTCTGTGTGTACTGTACATATTTGTTTACTTAAATCATGAAATTTACTTGTGTAGCATCGTAAATATCCTCAGAATATCTACTTATAGGTTATTTAATTAAATTATAAAATACCTATATATAGCTTATAAGTAAAAATATTGATAATTTGCATCATGCTACACAATAGCCAGATGAAGTAGCAAGTAGTCAACGTTATAATATATAGTAAAACCTCAATATTATAAACCCCTATATAGCAAATTATGCATTATTACAGACAGCCAATGTCAGTCCAGCCAAATTATAGGAAAATTATAAGAACTTGCCACAACAGACTATTTTTCAAGTCCCACACACCACTTTCCTTCAATTATTATGAACTTTTTAGTCACTGTTTTATTTTGATGCAATCATCAATTTATTTGCTTATTTAAAAATAAAAAATAAAATAAAATTCATTTTTAATAATTTTTTTGACTTACATTTTTACATTACATCTAGTTTTTTTGTTTTGTTTTCTCTATGAGCAACAAGTTTTGGACTTGCATAAAGCAAGTTAAGGATCATAAAAAAAATGAAAAGCTATAGATTTATATCTTACATATACCAGTACTGATAGATAGAAACATTGTTTCTATAAGTTTAATAAAAATCTGACATATATACTTTACAACTGAAATTTTGCCCACTATATAACGACTTTAGTCCACAATATTGATATATAATAATGGACAATTCGATATTACTATGTACAGTAGAATCTCCTTATATTAGCAGTAATAATCTGTTGAAATAAGATAAAAGTACATTGATTTGGCATTTGGACCGGGAGAAGACATCTTCAAACTGCAGATATTTTCTCCAGGTTCATAATTGAGTTCCATTTTAATGTGATTCTACTGTATAGTAATGAACTTTTCAATATAATGGACAAATCCATAATAAAAAGTAATCACAATAAAATGGATTTTCATTATAACGAACCAATTTCTTCAGTTTCTCCAGTAGTGGTCTATTAAATCAATCTTTTACTGTAGTTATAAAAATTGTTTTACTGAAATTATATATTTTATTAAAAAAAATTACTATTATTAACTTGTAGTTTTGATTGAACCTATTCCCTTTACTCATCTAATTACTTTTCTTAAACTACTTTGCCTAAAGGAAAAAAGTGAAGTTAAGAATTTTTTAGACTATTAGAATAAACAGATCATGCTTTTACTGATTATTTCTCCTTTTCATGATGTTATGTACAATTATTCATTTTGATATATTATTATATAATAATGATATTCTAACTAAAAAAGCAAGGATGTAGGTATGGTATGAATGGCTCTAAGAAATTATGGGATGGTCTTACTGGGGGTTCTGAAGGTCATAGGGAAAAAAGTACATCCTTTTTTATACCTAAAGAAAATGCAATCAGTTGCACCCTATCCTAAATAAATCATCATCTCTCACTATCCTGATAGATATGGGAGCATAAGATTGCTCTCAACAATATGAAATGTTCTTATGTGATAAGGTTAACTCCAACTAACTGAGGCAATAGATACCATCTCCTTAATAGACAACAAAAACATAACTGTTCTTGATACCATTTTATTGATAAGAAATGATGGAAACTAAGTGAAGCAGAACTCTTACAAGGTAAAAATAAAAACTAAATTTGATTAAATGTCATCAACTTAAGTATTCATTTCTGCATTCAAATCACTATGAAGATATTTATATGGTCATTCAAACCTTTTCAGAGAAACAAAGGTCACTTGACATGGGCATATGGACTGGTATTAATGTTACTTTTTTAGAATTAACTGACACACAATCAAATCTATATATCTATCTAGAATATAAGGTAAAATCTGTTTCAGTTCGTTAAAGTATTAATGCTATATACAGAGAAATTTTATAAGTTTCATATAAATAAATTTATTTTCCCTATTTATTAGTAAGTAAACAATAATTTTTTACAGCAAATATTTTGCAGGGTACAACCACAGTTAATTAATTATAGGTTGAACTAAAAGTTTGTTCAGTTTTTAGAGAGAAATAAAAATATATTAAATTAAACATTTTCAATGAAATCAAAGTATGTCAAACAAATATAAGTAAATATTATTTGTTTATTCTATTTATAACTAAAACTGCAATAATTTTATTACACACACACATACACTGACTGATCAAATATTAGAGAACCTACTGATAGCATTCCTAATAGCATACTAATAGTTGGCCCTCCTCCAGCATGAATGACAGCCTGAGCACACCAAAATATTGATTCCACCAGATGATGGAAGTATTGCAAACCATACCTGTTACATTATTGTCCATAACATTGCCATAGATGTAAGTACTGGCTTTGTGAATCTGAGGTGTCACTCAACAGAATCCTAGAGATTAAACCGCATTTAAATTTGGGAACTTTGGAATCTGGATGATTTGGAATTCTGATGAGTGTTCTTTGAGCCATGCCTAGGTAGTAGCAAGCCCAGTCTCATAAGGAACTCTTTGCCCTGCTCCGCCTATTGGCACTACAGGGTTTAAAGAGACTATGCCTTGTTCATCAACTGGTCGGTACCTGACGCAGTAGACAGGGACGTCATAGCTGGGCCCTATGATGCATCATTCGGACTCCCGTCCGCACCCGGCCCAGCTCACTAACTTGGCATAACTTTTGTATGTGCAGCCTGTACTGCACTTTGGTCCACACTACTAAACCTTTTATAGCTCACACATATATAGAATACTCAAACTAATACCTACGTATAGTAGATATACGGACAGCGGGGCCCTTACCCCAGAGGGAGGGGCCCAAATAAGCCAACTGGACTTATAGATCAAGAAGATCTATGATTTTTCCCATCAATTCCTTTAGTTTCTTAAGGTTCCCTTTACTAGCTGCTAGCGTTCGAAGTACTTGTTCAGGGGGCTTAGACCAGTCAACTTGGTCTGCCCCTAGGCGGAAGTCCCTAGTTAAGGGACAGTCAAGTACGTAATGTCTCGCGTCGCCGCGAGGACTACCACAGGGGCAGCTACCATCTCCCTGTCCGAATTTGGACTTGAAGTGGGGGAACCTCCCGTGGCCAGTTAAGACTTGAGTCGACAACGAGCAACAACTTATCGGAGTGAGGCCAACTACAGGCACGAAGGCGTAGGTTGACCTACCTACTGTACTTGGGGTCCAGCGCTCTCGCCAGCTTATCATCGATCTCTGCAGTAGAGTACCTTTTATGTATGTAGTCGAGGGATCTACCATCCTCGTGCAAGCCCAGTGGGACAATACATTGTGTTGGGAACTGCATCATCTCCTTGAGAATGCATGACGACCACAAAATGGTGTAGGTAATTAGCCAGCACGTTCTAGTAGCTTGCATCATTTAAGGACTCTGTAGACACACTAAGGGACTTCATAAAACTCATGAGACAGTACAGGTTACTGTCTCAAGTTTCATGAAGTCAAAGAGCCCTTTGCCTTGAACAGAATTTGGCAAGATTTGTCCATGGCTTCATGTTCAAGCCTACTTCCTTTCATCAGTCCAATGCAGCTGGAAATGGGATTCATCTGATTACATAACTCACCAACATTCTGCAGAGGCCCAGTTTTGATGTTCCCAGCACCAGCCAAGATACAATATCCAATTTAATGGAATCAGCAGTGTGACATGAGACTACAACATTTGATTTCACAGCCAAGAGTATGTAGTGTGCTCCTTACCATCTGCTTTCTTACATTACCTGAGGCCTGGCATTATACTGGATGTGATCTGTGCTACCACTTCCCAGTCACAGTCTTTACTGGCCTGGATAACCTTTGCCATCCTGATCGTTAGTGATGCATGGGTAGTCACTGTTTGCTCAGTGAGTGCTGGTACTTTCACAAATAGTATATTCTTGTTAGGCCCTTGATACATTTACCCTTAAAAATCATGGTGTTATTACTACTTCAGAGAGAGAATGACCTGTCTATCAACAATACATTCATGATCAAAGTCACCAAGATTGCTACATTTATCCATTTATGTCAATTGTGATATATTGCAGTGGAAGCTGAATGTTTACCTATATAATATACCAGGGGTGGCCAACCTGCGGCTCGCGAGCCACATGCGGCTCTTTGAAAGATTATTTGTGGCTCTCGATAAATGTACTGTACCCGAGTTCCCTTTTCATTTTTGTGTTATTATATTTTAAAAAATTATTATCGTCTGTATGTGTTTCAAAATGTCTTTTAAATTACTAACAACAAATATGAAAGACTAAGTGCAACGTTGTAACAAATTTCATTTCCATCCAAGTTAAGAATGATATGACTCGTTTTTTTGATGATATGAAACCGTGCTTTGCTATTTGTTTATGCTTCTGACACAATATAGTGCTATAAATTAAGACACTTGGCGGATTTTCTCATCTTTATTTAGTTGATACGTGTGGAAAAAATTACACGTTTCGAGCTCTTAAGCCCCTCTTCAGTCAACTATCCATACAGGTTTTATAAATTAAAGTAGCAGTTTACTTTCGATATTTTTTCAGCAACATCAGCTTATTCACAGTATTTTTTCTTGTAGCCTACTATAATATTAGGAGAGTATACAACATATCTATACAAAACTATACATAAGTTTTATAGTATCTATAAAACTATATTCAATTAAGGCATACCTTGAGTACGGCTGTTATTAAGGTTGTACTGTACAAAATTGATTATACCTTTTACTTATAAAACAGTCTTACAAAATCCTTGGTCTAAAATATACCTTAGACAACAATTATCAAATTGGTATACAATTGATTATGCTTTTTACTCATAAATCTGTTTTACTAAATCCTTATTTCCTTTGATAAGCATTGACAATATAATACGAATTTACATAACTTCTACAATATAAATTTACATATCTGACATCTACTATATTTTTACAATATATGATTGTTGATTTATTTAACATTACAGTATTTAATATTATAGATTATTATATGAACTAATGACATTACAATGTCTTGAGGTTGGTAAACAGGATTAACATTTAATATAAATTTACATATTATTTGATTCCCGTTACAACATTACAGTTTTTTGTTATTGTTGATTTATGTAACAGTTCAATCGTTATTATTAATTAGCACATTGATCACAATAATAATAGTTTGAATCTAGTGAATACAATTAATATAAAATTTTTAACCAGTTTTCGTTTATTGAGATGCTAGGATTTTTATTTATACTATTTTGATTTTTGATTATTTCTATACTTTCCTTGAATTTTCTTTTGTATGTATCTCTTTCTCTGTGTAAGATATCTATATTATTTTTATCTATATTACAATTATTCAAAAGGCAGTGTTCATGAAAAGCAGAATTTAGTCTACGATATTTCAAATCGGCTATATGTTCTTTCAATCTTACTTTAACTTTACGTTTAGTT
>NW_019384955.1:166128-192436 GCF_000671375.1 Centruroides sculpturatus | reverse complement strand
TTATTATTATTATTATTATTATTATTCTGACTTAAATTTAATATAAACTTACATTCAAAATTTGTTTTAGTGCATTTTCAGTGATGAATGGACAGAAAAGAGGAAATACAGCCATCACAATACTTCTTGTCAAATGTGAAGACTGAGACAAAAGTGATAGCATCAATTCAATTATTACTTCTATCCAACTTGGCTCATTATTTGATTCATCTTTAGTTGAATCTAATTTGTTTGCTTTTCTTCTGTACATTAAGGCATGATTACAGCATTCTTTCAACTCCTTTAAAATAAAAATTGACATATAATTATTACTGTTATTTATATAAATACAGTAGGATCTCATTTTACATGGGATTGATATACAGAAATTTGTCTTTTGCAGATTGACCAATAGTTCAGTTAACTTATTCTTAATGTCACTGAATCTTAAATCAGAAAATCAAGCTTCTCCTAATTCTGACAACTCTAAATATGGAAAAGCTACTGAATGCTATTCACTGTGATGAATACCTTGGTAGTTTATTCCATTGTCATTTTTTTTTCAAGTAATGTACTCATTACAATACAATGAAATTTTACTCGGTATATTTAGAAACAATGAACTAAATTATTATTAATTATAATAATAACATAAATAAAATAGCTTTTCTGTTAATTGTAAACGATTTGCATAATGATAAATGGTATTTAGGCAATCAACTGGAACTACTTATGATGTAAGCACAAAATTTTGTTTTACATAGTATCTGCTATCAACCTCTGTATAAAATAAGACCATACAATATATTTGTGTTTATATACCATATCTAATTCATTTGATAATAGTTAAAAATATTAAGAATATGCAGGAATAAGCTAGAAAAATCAAATATATCTTTCTTAGCATTCATAACTATCAATAACCCAATTTAATACATAAAAATCCATTAAATTATAAAAATATTTACATACCTATATATAGCTTATAAGTAAAAATATTGATAATTTGCATCATGCTACACAATAGCCAGATGAAGTAGCAAGTAGTCAACGTTATAATATATAGTAAAACCTCAATATTATAAACCCCTATATAGCAAATTATGCATTATTACAGACAGCCAATGTCAGTCCAGCCAAATTATAGGAAAATTATAAGAACTTGCCACAACAGACTATTTTTCAAGTCCCACACACCACTTTCCTTCAATTATTATGAACTTTTTAGTCACTGTTTTATTTTGATGCAATCATCAATTTATTTGCTTATTTAAAAATAAAAAATAAAATAAAATTCATTTTTAATAATTTTTTTGACTTACATTTTTACATTACATCTAGTTTTTTTGTTTTGTTTTCTCTATGAGCAACAAGTTTTGGACTTGCATAAAGCAAGTTAAGGATCATAAAAAAAATGAAAAGCTATAGATTTATATCTTACATATACCAGTACTGATAGATAGAAACATTGTTTCTATAAGTTTAATAAAAATCTGACATATATACTTTACAACTGAAATTTTGCCCACTATATAACGACTTTAGTCCACAATATTGATATATAATAATGGACAATTCGATATTACTATGTACAGTAGAATCTCCTTATATTAGCAGTAATAATCTGTTGAAATAAGATAAAAGTACATTGATTTGGCATTTGGACCGGGAGAAGACATCTTCAAACTGCAGATATTTTCTCCAGGTTCATAATTGAGTTCCATTTTAATGTGATTCTACTGTATAGTAATGAACTTTTCAATATAATGGACAAATCCATAATAAAAAGTAATCACAATAAAATGGATTTTCATTATAACGAACCAATTTCTTCAGTTTCTCCAGTAGTGGTCTATTAAATCAATCTTTTACTGTAGTTATAAAAATTGTTTTACTGAAATTATATATTTTATTAAAAAAAATTACTATTATTAACTTGTAGTTTTGATTGAACCTATTCCCTTTACTCATCTAATTACTTTTCTTAAACTACTTTGCCTAAAGGAAAAAAGTGAAGTTAAGAATTTTTTAGACTATTAGAATAAACAGATCATGCTTTTACTGATTATTTCTCCTTTTCATGATGTTATGTACAATTATTCATTTTGATATATTATTATATAATAATGATATTCTAACTAAAAAAGCAAGGATGTAGGTATGGTATGAATGGCTCTAAGAAATTATGGGATGGTCTTACTGGGGGTTCTGAAGGTCATAGGGAAAAAAGTACATCCTTTTTTATACCTAAAGAAAATGCAATCAGTTGCACCCTATCCTAAATAAATCATCATCTCTCACTATCCTGATAGATATGGGAGCATAAGATTGCTCTCAACAATATGAAATGTTCTTATGTGATAAGGTTAACTCCAACTAACTGAGGCAATAGATACCATCTCCTTAATAGACAACAAAAACATAACTGTTCTTGATACCATTTTATTGATAAGAAATGATGGAAACTAAGTGAAGCAGAACTCTTACAAGGTAAAAATAAAAACTAAATTTGATTAAATGTCATCAACTTAAGTATTCATTTCTGCATTCAAATCACTATGAAGATATTTATATGGTCATTCAAACCTTTTCAGAGAAACAAAGGTCACTTGACATGGGCATATGGACTGGTATTAATGTTACTTTTTTAGAATTAACTGACACACAATCAAATCTATATATCTATCTAGAATATAAGGTAAAATCTGTTTCAGTTCGTTAAAGTATTAATGCTATATACAGAGAAATTTTATAAGTTTCATATAAATAAATTTATTTTCCCTATTTATTAGTAAGTAAACAATAATTTTTTACAGCAAATATTTTGCAGGGTACAACCACAGTTAATTAATTATAGGTTGAACTAAAAGTTTGTTCAGTTTTTAGAGAGAAATAAAAATATATTATTTTGGAATAAATAAAAACCTTTAATCCACAATGTATTCACCCTTCTGTTCAATAACCTTATGCCATCTGATTGGTAGTTTCATAATTCCATCTGTGTAGAATTTAGGGGCTTCTGATTGAAGAAATTATCAATGTGATTTTTGATACCTTCTAAAGATTGAAATTCTATGCTATTTAAATTATTCTGTAATGAACAAAAAAGATGATAGTCTGATAGAACAATATCCAGAGAACATGCAAGTTGGCTCAAAACATCCAGTTAAAGTCTAGAAGTTTTTGATGCATGTTCAATAATGTGTGTGGTCTTGCATCATACAGAAATCTTGACTTTTCACTTTATAATTATTGTGGCATATTTTGTTTATGGTTATGTTAAGAATAACCACTTCCATTGATTTGCAAGTTCTGGATGTCTTTGATGCACTGCAGCCTTCAGTTCATCCAGTTAAAGACAATATTTATTGGAATTAATTGTTTGGTTTTTGGGAAAAGCTCATAATAAGAAGCACTTTCCAATCCCACCAAATTGAAATTATTACTTTTTTGGGATGCAAACCAGCTTTAGGTTGTGGCAGTGGCAGATCACCTGGCTTACTCCATGAACTCTTGTGTTGAATATTGTAAACAATCCATTTTTTCATCGCCTGTTATTAATCACTTTAAAAATGGATCATCATCATTGCAATTTAAAAATGAGTCACAAACAGAAACATGCTCAATAAGGTTTCATTCACTTAACTGATGGGGAACCCAAACATCATAAGGGGAAGTATATTCAAGGAAGCCAAATGTCTGACAACAAATGTTTGGGACCTTTTTAGGGTGTAGGCTATCTCTTGTGTTGTTCTATGTTTGATCATTTTGGATTAAAGTCATTATGGACTCATCTTCTATGGTTGAGGGCATCCTGACCAAGGTGCATCTTCAAGAGAAAAATCTCCCACCCTAAATTTTTAAAACTATTTCTGGCATGTTTGATGAGTAACTCCCCATATACAGCACATATCTTCTTTTGAGTTTTTGTTGCATTTTTCTCTTTTCAGAAATAATAGAGCACAAGATGTCAAAAATGCACCTTCTTATCTTCCATTTTAATGTTTCTTTTTCCTCTTAAAAGATAACAGAATTTTAAAAAATAACTGCAAGCAACTAAACATATATTAAATATGAAATTTTCATAATGCCCACCTAAACAAGTTAAAACTTGATAAGCATGACAGAGGTGACACAAATGAACGACTATGTAAATACCCAAATGAACTTTCAGTTCAACCTAAATAATAAATCTATTATTCCATTATTCATAATGCAAATAAACTTATTTTATATGAAATTATAACTCAAATTACAATATTAAATCACTAACTTGTAATATATCTATTGTTTCAGATGGATCAATAAATAATTGAAGACCAAGATAGACAAAAAGTGTTTGAAAGGCACAACTTTCATGTAGTTTGCCATCCTTCTTCTGTTGTTTTTGCAATTTGCTGGTAATTGTAATAACATCTTCCCAATATTCTTTAATCTATTTCAAAAATTAAAGAAAATTGTTATTATTTGTTAATTTATTATAATTTTTAAAATGTACAAATAAATAAAAACATGACTTGCCTGATTAATGTCTATAAGAGGAATGAAATAATCTGGTAAATTTAATATTGTATTAGTATAATGAAGAATGGAAGACATCATTTCACATTTTTTCTGAAGATTTGTTTTTTTTGAAGATGATGATCTGAACAGAAATTCTAATGAACGAATGAAACTTTTGAGACATACTTCTCTTATATTGTCAGATATTTCAGTTGGTATCTGAGAAGACTAAAATAAATATAAAATAATGAATTACAAATTTAAATAATTAATTTTTTTCTTTTGTGTAATTAAATTACCTCAGGTACTTCATCACATGGCTGTTTGATTTTAAAAAATGAATGAAGAAGAAGAAACTGAACACACTCTTTTTTCCAATCAATATTTGATATTAAAGCTGGATGTCCTACCAATAAAGATATCTAAAAGTGAATCAAATAAAAGAAATTTGTAAAATAAAAATTTATATATAATATGACAAATATATTAAAATGTAGATGTATTTGTATTTTATTTGTAATTTACTTTTTACAGTTTTAATAAATGTAATAATTAAAAACCTATAACAACTCTCTAATATCTTTATTTATATACCATTGGTGATTGGTTAATGAACATAATCTGTTCCAAGACTGTGTTTGCTTCTTGAATTGTTCATTAACTGATTATCCATTTACTATAGACTTTCATGGGAATTTAATTCATTCTGGAGATCCCAAAAAATAAATAAAAAATTATATACTTTCTTACTATGTTTATCTATATATAATAATAATAATTAAATATATACACAGTTTTGCATTTTTATCAGTTGTTTTTTTTTCCATTTGTGGGGCATTAATTAAAGAATCTGTCCAATGTTGATTGCTTTTTCTCTCTTCTTCAGGATTTTTCAGAAGTAATTAATAGCATTGTCGTTGTAGAGATCCCCAAACCTATTAACCTCAAGTTGGTTTGGGTGCCCTTCTAAGATCATTTTTCTGACATCCTTCCATTTCTTCAAAAGAACTTTAATAACAGATGCGACATTGGTCCTCTTTCATCTTCCTCTTTTTCAGAAGAAAACATATCTTGCTGAGTTTCTTGGTGTTCTTCATTCAACAGTTCTGTTGTCAGAACAGTTTCAGGTTCCATTACGAGCTCTTCAATGTTATCTTCATTCATCTCCAATTTGAGATCTCCAATTTGAGATCTAGTTGTCACAATTTCATCCATAATTTCAGGGACACCATCTCCATATCCCTGAATGCAGGAGGGACACAGCTTTTGCCAAGCAGTATTCAACTGTCATTGAATGGCTTCTGACCATGCCTTCTGAATGAGCCTGATCGTTTCAAGAATATCAAATTTTTCTTTCCAAAATGTTTTTAATGTCATCATTGAAGAGAATTGGCATGCTTCAAAACACCAATAAAACATTGTACGAATATACAATTTCTTGAAACCCGCAATAACCTCCTGATTCATTGGCTGAATCAATGAACTGGTATTAAAAGACAGAAACTGAACTGTCAGCTAGGAAAAGTCTTCCAGCAAATTATCTTCAAGCTCTTTCGGGTGTCTTGGTGCATTGTCCAGTAGCAACAGTGCTTTCAATGGCAGATAATCCTTGATGCTTGGAGCACAAACTTCAAACAGCCATTCTTTCAAAAGAGCCTGCATGACCCATTTCGTTCTTTGAAAAGAGCCTGCATGACCCATTTTATTCTATCTCCATATCACTGGCAGTCTTTCTTTAATTGTGGAATTTTTTTTAATGCTCTAGGGTTCTGAGTGATAGAAAAGAAGCAGGATAAGCTTCATATCACCACTAGCATTAGCTCCCAAAAGCAATGTCAATCGGTCTTTCATGGGTCTATGTCTAGGAATATTTTTCTCATGTTTCATGATGTAGGTATGGTTTGGCATGCACTTCCAAAATAAACCAGTTTAATAATAACGAATCACCTCACACCATATTATACAAAACACTGCTCATAAAACCTTTAACCAGTGCGAAGCACAATCTATCAGTCAATACAAACACTTTCAGACCCTTCCTGTGTCCTTCAGGCAAAGAATTGTTTGGAATGATTTTTTAAAATATGATAAATAGAATGAAATCACATGTTTAATAGCTTCGAAAATAAAAGTCTTTACATAACATTGTATGTCATACAAAATCTTTTCTTTTTTATTCACAAGTTGGTCGTAGAAGCTTGTTGTCAAGTAGCCATATCACATAAACCTTATCAATCCCCTTTTTATCAATTGTAATAAACCAGTTTCATTACAATTGGAAATTTGTTGTGGACAATATCCTTTTTTAATGAATTCTTCAAATTTGAGACAGAACTTCTCAGCTTCTTCTTTATCTGAACTAGCAGACTCATTATGGATTACCACATGTTTAATGCCAGATCTCCTTCTAAACTTTGCAAATCATCCAGCGGTAACCTTGAATTCTATCTCCTTGTGTGACAAATGTGGAATTTGTTTCTTCCGTTCAACATCACTGAGCCAGATATATTTTAAAGCTATAAACCAACCAATGCCAAATATTATTGGGCTAGAAATGGATTATAATATTAATAATTTATAAGACAATTTGGCACTATAGTCTATTTATCCTAACTTGGCAGCTACTGTAAACAAAGATTCTGTCGTATTAATCCGCCGAAGATTTTCATTGGTCAAATCACAATCGGAAGTGGCTCAACACGTGTTGACCAGTTAAGCCCCTTTCTCTGCACGTGTTAAAGTAGGTCAAAGTTGTCACAACAATTTAAAAATTACCGAGATAATACAATACTTAGAAAAGTTATTATAGCTTACTTTAACATTTTTACGTAGCCGTTTAAATTATTTCCATCGTTTAAATATAGTTTGTCAAAAATTATTATTAAATATATATTATTAAGACTTACAGAAAACATGTATGAATTTATCTATGTTATATTTATATAAATAAAAATTTTTTAAAATAATTATAGTGTAAACTTACCTTATTAATCATCTGTATCAGAACATAGTTGCTCAAAGTAATCATTTATATCGCTTTCGTCACTACTTGTGTTAGACTGAATAATCAGTTTTTCTACAACAGTTTCTGAAATCTCATCAAGTTCCCACATTCGTTGTTCTTCTTTTTCTATATGTTCAATACATTTTCTCCATCGTTCTTCATTTATTTGTTCGATAGCTTCATTCATTAAAATTCGCACATCCGACAGTTTGAATGTTGTGTTGTGACGTGCGATGTAACCTTTCATATCTGCCCATATCAATTCAATAGGATTTAAATTACAATGATACGGAGGTAAACGTAACACGTCGATACCTATTTCTTTGGCCATTTCGTCAATAATATATTTATCGTATTTATGTTTTATTTTTTTAACAATATCCAAAAGTTCTATTTTCAACATTTTGTCGTTATGACGAACCCTATTTTTTTCCAACCAAGAAATTATGTCAGCTTTTTTCCAACTACAATTTGGAATCTTCTCAATTTTAGCTGAGTGATATGGAGCATTGTCCATGACAACAACAGCATTACTTTCTAATTTTGATAATATTTTTTCAAACCATTTTTTGAAATTATTGCTATCCATTTCTTCATGGTAATCTTTTGTCGACTTTGATTCAAATTCATACAGACCACCATTCAGAAAACCTGTATTGCTGCCTATATGAACAACAACTATTCGTTTCCCCTTTCCAGAAGGATTTTTCAATCCAGTAGATCGTCCAGACATAAAAGCTTCGCGATAAGACGTAATTGAACAATCCTTCCATACTTTATTCTTGGTATGGCCCGCATTAATCCATGTTTCGTCCAAATAGTAAATTTTACGGCCTAAAGAACGCATTTCTCTTATTTTTCGTAGATATTGTCTTCGCCATAAAATGATATCGTCTCTTTCAATTAATCTACTATTTCTGTTTCGGTTCGTATATTTAAAATTAAGTAATTTTAACAAATTATATATCGTAGATCGAGTAAAGTCTGGTAAATCTGGATCGTCATTAACAGCCTGTAATACCTTATCTACAGTAGGTAATTCGTTTAAAAAATAAAAATTGTGTACTTTACCTCTAATGGCACATTTTGTGAATTCGTCATATTTGTCAACGAGTTGAGTACGCTTACGGGTTTTCGAAGGAGTTATTACTTTACCATTAGTAAAATATTCTTTACGAATTCTGTAAATGCTCCGTTCTGATATCCCTGTTGTCTGTGCTACCATTTTCACTAAATCCTTCACGCAGACTTCTGGATTCGTTTCAGTTAAAGAATTAAACAAATTTAATACTATTTGTTTATCCGAGCTCCTCAGCGATTTTCCTTGCCGATGTTTAATCGTATTTACATTCAAGTTTTCCATTTTTGTAATTCAACAACACAATTTGAAATAACGGTAGTTATTGCAATGAATGGAAAAAGAAACAAAAACATTATAGTGCGCATGACCGGAAAAAGTTTATTTCTAATGATTCAGAATGTGCAAATATTTATTAAAATAACAACTTAACAAATATGAAATAATAACATTTATAATCATTGCTAAGTGAATAGCATTTCATTAATGATTTTATAAATAACGAAGAACTATTTTCTGCGGACGAATGAGATGCAATACGATTTTTAATTGATGGACATGGGTTTAAACCAATAAACAAAGGGAGGTGTGTCTTAGTTTGTTTACAGTAGCTGCCAAGTTAGGATAAATAGACTATAGAGTTAGGCGTCAGGACCATCTCTTGATAAATTTAATAATTATAATTTTAATTAAATAATTTAGAACTACTGGAAGAAAAGAATCAGCCCGGAGAGGGACTCAAACATGCAACTCTTGCTTACCATGCAGATGCATTGCCAATTACACTACCTGGACCTCCAGTTTGATCTCCCCTTCAAGTATATATAAGCATTATGTTACAGGATTTGCAATGACCGGGTGAGTGCCTTGGGAGATGTTTACAGGACATGGGTGCTAAATGCATCTCCAACCAGCATTGTAATAACTGTTGATGGTTATAACATAAGCTTATATATACTGGAAGGGGAGATTGAACTGGAGGTCCAGGTAGCATAATTGGAAAAGCATCTGCACAGTAAACAAGAGTTGTGGGTTTGAGTCACGCTCCAAGCTGATTCTTTTCTAATTTAGTAGTTCTAAATTATTTAAATTAAAATTATAATTATTAAATTTATCAAGAGATGGCACCTAACACCTAACTCTAGTGTGAGATCTGCAGGATCGTTTTGTTAATTAATATAAAATATTCAAATATTTTATGTTGAGGAGAACATTTTAAACAAAGAAAGGATGTACATTTTTCATTTCTGAGGAAAGAAGGGAACTTGAACTTCCTTTAGATGGCCAACTTGCATGATGAATCAGTTTTGCACACAGTGCAGGCTGCCTGGAGAGCAGCCTATAAATAGGGGCATTTTCCTGCCAAGTGGGGTAGTCCGAGAAAAGAAGATTACCATACAAACTTGGGCAGTTCCCGGATGTAGGACTGGCCACATAAGTGTCGATCTCCATATAGAATTAAGAATCACCTCCCATGATATCGAAGATCCCATATAGACAACATATAGAAAACATTGGAACATAATGTATACTACATGCATAGAAGATTAATTATCCGATCCACATTATAGAAGACTACAACTATGAATATTACTTAAGTTTGAGGTAATATGATTTCATGTGTATATAAACTCTCTCTCGGTAGTAGGATAGATTAAGGTCATTTATTTGTATTGAGGTTTATTATAATTTGATTTTTATTTTATTAAATTCATTTGTTATAATATGGTCTCCTTACTGTCTCAATTCAAAGCCTACGTCCACTTCACTTACTTGCAACCTTCTGATTCAATATTCCTATAAAAAGGTTACTAGCATGCCTAACGCTATATCTAGGCTGGTATCAGGAAAGAGCAACTTACAGGGGATCTTTGCAGACTCTTGTTCTCATTAATGTCTAAGGAAGCCATCCTTCAACTCTGCAGGCTAGTCTCACAGACTAGTTGCAGAGTAAGTGGCATACAAGTGCTATCAAAACTCTGTGCCCCTGGATAGCCCTTCACAATAGTGCCAAATTGTCTTATAAATTATTAATATTATAGCCATTTCTAGCCTGATAATATTCAGCATTGGTTGGTGTATAGTTTCTTCAGTTCTTCAAAAATTTCTCTTGAAGGAATGTCATGCTAGTTATATCTCTTTTCATTTCCCTTTCTTTTATCCAAATTAAAAGCAATCCCTCCATTTTTCATGGATGACACATCTTTGTTTCTCAGATGTGATTTTTGTTACTCCTTTAGCTGCTTGAATCTTAGCCAAGGTCTACAGTAGGCACAGTCTTAGCCAAGGCTGTGCCTACTGTAGACATGTTCAAGCCATACTGTCTAGCAACATCATCCATCATCTGCTCAATCTCTATTTTGGCAATTATCTTTTCTTTGTTTCTACAGTGAGAACAGTTCTTGATACTCCCTCTTTTTAGGTTCCATAATATCATCAGTTTCTTTTTTTAAATAAAAAGTTTAGAAAAGCACTTACAAAAATTCAGAGAACAGAAATCAACTAGCACACAAAACATTATGTAAATGTGAGGCCTTAGTGAAATTCAAAATTTGGTATTAAAACATTAACGGATATCCAATTGGACAGTTAAATTCTCACCTTTTGAAAATAAAAACAAACGTAAAACTTAACACGCACCCAACAGTCTTGCAAAGACTATAAAAAATCCTTTCTGTCAGAAAGATAAACAAAAGGCTGGAATTATAAGGGAGAGTTTCAAAGTTCAGAGGAATACTATCCGATCAGTACTGGGTTAAGCATCAATGTCAATGTCTCCTGCACTCCAAAAGGTTTCAAATTGTCACCAGGAGACAAGAGAAAACCAATCAGTATTCATTATTTTATGTTGCTTCTTCTTGTGTTTGTTCTATGAGGTGTTCATTATCTGAACATGTGTTTGTTGTTCAAACATAAAAATCTTTTGCAAAAGTGTTCGTTGTCTGATTTGTTTGCAGTCCAAACTGTTTGTTAAAAGATCACCCACTGTATTAGATTATGAACAATGATAACTTTTTACATATAATAAATTATAGAATAATTAATTCTAGGCATATTCTCTTTAATGTAATTAATTACTTTTCATGTACAGGCACTCACTGACTTACAAACAAGTTAGGTTCCCAAGATTTTGTGATAAATTGAAAACCAACCTAGAAAGTATATTTGTACACAGAATAACTGCATATTGTTAGTGTTTGATTCTTCAATGCACTTAATATTAATAGAATACATTATGCTTGTTTATCTGCTTGCTACTACTTAGTACCAGGTATTTTCAAATGCAGTTTTATTCACCTATTGCACTTAGTTTTATAATGCCAAGTTTAGTTCCCATTGTAATAAAGAGACACTTCTTGCATTTTTTTTCTACTGTTAGATTTACTATTCTGTTTTATATCTAAGACTGCTATTATTTTATTGTACTCAGAAGAATGTTTTCTTTAACATTTAATTAACAACTAGTTTTGTTAGATCTGATTAATTTTATATTTTAGTCACAGTTTAACTGCATACCAGTAACCCTGGAGTTTCTGGCATGCTGATCTCCCCATTTTTAAGTGGTCATTCTGTGAAAATATGGTAATATGCATTTATAGTATTTCTATTTAATGCTTATTGAAAATATATATATATATATATATAAATTAATAAGTTTTCATTTGATATGACTAACCTGATTAACAGCAAATCCTCTAGTATGATCATTATACACTTCTTCATTCTCACTATAAATTAATTCAAAATCAATTAATTTTTTTATTACTTTATCATTAGATTTAGCAACAATAAAGTGTCTTAAAATTTTACTTACTTGTTATTGTTCACAAATATTGATTTTAATATTTCAGCAAATGATTTAACAGCATTACTTTTTAACTATGTAAATAAAATAAATTATTTTAAATTCAATCAGGTATCTCACATAAAAAAATTATATAAATGTATTATTTCTTACATGTTGTATAATGTTTGAAACTGTTTTCGTTTTTGTCAACTTGTCAAATACAATTGTACCAGGTCTGAAATATTTATTAGTAATTTTAAAGTAAGTTTCAATATAAATTTGAAGTAAAATTAAAAATAGACTGTAAATAATCAATCCTTACTGTTTTATAAATATCATCAATACTTCAAGTTGAAGCTTAGCTTTGTCACACTCAGAAACATATTTAACAAAAAAGTCACACTAAAATAAAATATTTTATTCACTTAATGTTATTATGATTACAGACAAATTATAATAAAAATTATCTTCAGTTAAATATATATATAAAATCTAAATTTAATTTAATTGTCATTTATTTCATTAAAATTATTTTAAAAGATTTTAAATTATATAATTTGCCAAATTTGTTCTCAATATGAAAATTATTTCTCTTTTCCTATAATGTGTTTGATTGTACTTGATTATATTTGGTGATAAACTAATTACAATGTTTGTTAATATTGTTCTTTTCTTTCTGTTTTAATTGTTTTCTTTTTGTAGGCATAGAAAAAAACATATACAATGAATACTATGACTGTGCCATAATCAGAGACAAAATAATCCTTCACAACAGCACAAACAGCAAATTACAGAAAACAACCACAATAAACTCAATTTCTCAAAACTCAAGTACCAAAATAAAAATAATAAATTACAAACCATATCAGAAGCAGCAATATTAAGAGAACTATGTTGATTTACAGATGATCTGATGAACATATTACAGAAGTTCGGTGATAACACTATTTTAACCTGAAAATTTTAAATCATCATTTTTAAAAAATATAATTTTATTAATATAATTTATTGAACTAATTATTTTTATTTCAATTTATAAACATAAATGCTAATCAATAATACAGAATTTTAGTGAAATATATTTTGTTTAAATAAATATTTTTAGAATATTTATTTAAACAAAATATATTTCATTAACACTTAAAATCAAAATACAATATAATCTGCTTATTGTAATAACATTAAGACTTATTTATACTGATAACAATAAATAATAACATTAAGTAGAAAAAATAAAAAATGGACTACAATTCAAAAGGAAAACTTCTAAAAAGAAATTTTCTTAAGTTAATACAGTAAAACTTCTCTAATTTGAAGCTCCAAGGAACAGGAAAAAAAATTAAAATTACAGAATAGAGTGAAAATGACAATTCTGAAATTTGTATTTTTGTCTCTGTTGCATTATATAAAGAATCTGATGGTTTTCTTTTATTTTAAACAGCCCATGTAAATGTCTCTCAGCAAAATGTTCAATGTAACTAATGGGATCAAACAGTTTTGCAGGTACATCTTATTGAGATATGAGACTGCACTGGAACATTGTCTGCAAATGGGTGTTGGACATTAGATACAAATACTGTCTGAAAATTTCATGGAAATCTGATAATTAGGATCACTTTGAATAAAATAAATATTAAATTCAATTTAGGGAAGTTGAAAGTAACACAAATCAGTACTGGAGAACAATGAAAAGCTTTGACTTGAATTTCCTTAACTTTAATTTTCTCCAAGCTGGAGACATTAAATCCCTGTGCTATTGAGACCTACAAAGTGCTTCATTTTCTTCATATTACGTAAGTTTTATTGTATTTGTGGTATATGCTCTTTCCTATCCTATTTTAAGACAACAACTGATGAAAAAAATCTGGTTTCAATCACTTAGGCATTAAAAAAGACATTGAAAACAATTTAAAATGTATACCTAAGAAGTTTATTAGTTAATTAATAGTATTGTTTGCCTATGTATTTATTTTATTTTATTTATTTACTATTTTTTTGTAGTATCATCTTTAACAGTTTGCATATAAGCAAGAATTTCAGCAATTTAAACTATTGTATTGTTGACAATGATTATAGTAATTAATATTTAATGTTTAAAGTACTGATTAAGACAATAATTGCACATTAACGACCACATATAGAAACTAATGGAAAGAAAAGGCATTTTGAAAATGCTACTTACCTGAAAATAATGAAAATTATAACTAGTACACTGATTACAACAAGTAAAGTTTTATAAATGTATTTTATGTTTTGGATATGCTAATTTCTATAATATTAAACAAATAATAACAATATCCATAATTAAAATGAGCAGATTCTATTGTATCATAAATGTTTATTATTAATTTTTAATATGACGTTTATATTAATTTATCAGACTCCATTCTTTCCTACTTAAAACACTTTTATACTGAATGACTATTTATACTAAAATGTATTATTTGTTATATGGAACAAACATTTTCAGTAATTTTTGTCTTCAGGTTCCAAATCCCAAATAACAAATGATTTGAAATAGATAATTTCAAAATTCATACAGACTAGTAGTTCTCAAACTTTTGGACTCACAGCTGCCTTAATCTGCTACTTTTTAACAATGGCTCCCCAATATACTGTATCTGTATACAGTGGGTGATTGGTTAACGAACAGTTTGGACACTGAACAAATCAGATAATGAACACTTTCACGAAAGATTTTTATGTTCAGTATTGAACACTTCACAGAACAAACAGAAAAATAAGCAACATAAAATAATGAATACTAATTGGTCTTCCCTTATCTCCAGGTGACAATTTGAAACCTTTTGGAGCTCTGAAGATGTTGACATTGACGTTCAACTTGATACTGATCAGATAGTATTCCTCAAAATTTTGAAACTCTCCCTTGTAATTCCAGCTTTTTGTCTACCTTTCTGACAAATAATTTTTTATAGTCTTCATGAGACTGTCGAGCGGAAACTCATTAAGTTTTGTGTCAGTTTTTATTTACGAAAGATGAGAGTTTAACTGTCCCATCAAATATTCATTAACATTTTAATACCAAATTCCATCTAGGCCTTGCATTTAAATAATTTTTTGTGCAATAGTTGATTTCTGTTCTCTGAATTTTTGTAATTGCTTTTCTGAACTTTTTATTTAAAAAAGAAACTGATATTATTATGGAGCCTAAAAAGAGTGGTGTGTGAAGAACTGTGCTCACTATAGAAACCAAGCAAGAGATAATAGCCAAGGTAGAGAGTGGGCACAAGATGTCTGATATTGCTAGGTAGTACGGCTTAAACAGGTCTACAGTAGGCACAATCTTAGCTATGAAAGATATATCAAGAAGTCTCAAGCAGCTAAAGGAGTAATGAAAATCACATCTGAGAAATAAAGAACATTGAAGAGCTCATAATGGAACCTGAAACTGATGTGACAGAACTCCAAGAACTCTTAAATGAAGAATACCAAGAAACTCAGTGAGATGTGTTTTCTTTTGAAAAAGATGACGATGAAAAAGGACCAATGCCATTATTTGCTATTAAAGATCTTTTGACAAAGTGGGAGGATGTCAGAACAACAATCATCCAAACCTGAATGAGGCTAATAGGCTTGGAGATCTCTACAATTACAATACTATTAATTACTTCTGAAAAATCCCGAAGAAAAGAGAAAAGCAATCGACATTAGACAGATTCTTTAATCCCCACAAACGGAAAAAACATCACTAATAAAAATGCAAGACTGTGTATATATGTATTTTTGCTATTACATATAAATAAGCATAGTAAGAAAGTATATAATTTTTATTTATTTTTTGGGATCTCCAGAATGAATTAATTAAATTCCCATAAAAAAACTTATGGTAAATTGATAATCAGTTAACAAACAATTCGGATAGCAAACAAAGTCTTGAAATGGACTATGTTTGTTAACCAATCACCCACTGTATATACAGTGGTACCTCAGGATACGAACGCCCCAGCATACGAAATTTTCAAGATACGACATGAAATTCGAACATATTTTTGCTCCACGATACGAACAAAAACTCACCATACGATGTTACATTAGTTCGCAGCGCCATTTTTTATTCACTCCTGTTCATTGGTCTCAGTCCGCGTGTTTGCTTCATTGTGGAAGGATCTCGCTCGATAAAGGAAATCTTGAGGTATTTTCAGAAAGTGACTGATTTTATTGAAAAGAAACATCCCGAAAAGGTTCACACTGGCCGTATTGCTGCTCGGAGTAATGACATTTGCCTAAGTCATTTTAGAAACATTTTAAAAAGTAGGCAAAGCCAAACCTCTTTGGATAGATATTTTACCAAGCGACCTCTATCCAGTGAAAGTGCTGGTGGAAGTGAAGGAAAGAAAGCAAAAAGCAGTGAATAAAAATTTAAAAAAATATATATATAAAACACTAATTTTTTTTTATCTTTTCTAAGTTATTTTTAAGTTATTGTTACATTATGTTATGTAAGTTAAGTTTTAGTATCATTTCCCTTCTCCCTCTCTTCCGCCACCAGTTTACACCTCCACCGTCGTCTATCCTCAAAGGTAAAGTGCAAATAAAACTACATTTTTTTTTATCAATTATTATTCTATTATGGTTATTTATACATTTACAACTACAAAATGCATTTTTCAGTGTTTTCCTTACTATAGTTATTTTTTTTAATGTACTACTTAGCTTTAATTTGAGTGTGTTTTTCGTGTTGGAACGAATTATTTGGTTTTACATGTAATCGTATGAAGAAAAATGATTCACCTTACGACATTTTCATGATACGATCTCAGTTTCGGAACGGATTAATTTCGTATCCTGAGGTACCACTGTATATATATATATATTTATCAATATTTATTTTTTTAAAGAGTAAACCCAGTCTAGATAGTACTCTCACTCTCTCTTTAAGAGTAATTGTTATGTTGATATTATAATGAAATAATATAAACAAATAAAGAAAACTGATAGTCCTTAGATTAGGCAAAGAATAAATATTATATTTATATTATTTATATAAAATGTATATCATACAGTTATTTTCATATACCACACATACATCAACTAAAAATTTAATTCATGTAAGATTAACCACAAAACAGAAGTAAAATTGTCTGTAAGAAAGTGTTTCTATCTTTTTTTCTATTAACATGGAAAGAATAGCTTAATTTTAAAATAAAGAAATAAAAAGAAAGAAAAAGGTTTGTATTAATTTAAAAAGTTTTAGTCAAATGGATCTCCAGATACATAATTTAGACAGGCTTACAAAAAATGCACTGCACAAATGCTGTCAGCACAACACTAATAATTAAAACTAGAAGACAACCCTTGGTACCTACAGGATAAGAGATTAAATAGAAAAAGTTAATTTTAGAATAAAAAATTGGAATTTAATGTTTGCCAAAAGTTACTTGTAGTCTAGACTACATGAAATATATTCACTCCCAACACGACATACAAAAAGGAGTTAAAAACTTTCTTTGTTTACCATGTTTAAGATGATAAAATCCAAAAGAAACCTAGTTGTTCTGGATACTTTGACTCTCAATGGATATCCCTAAGCCATCAAAAATCACACAATATAATGGTAGATGATACAATACTTGTTAAATGAAAGTTACTACAAAATGATTGGTAAACATTTATAAAATGCAGAAATTTCAAGTTAGACAGTGTTCTTTATCAGGCTACACATTGTTTTGTAAACTACACACACACACACACACACACACACACACACACAGGTGATTCCTCAGTGAATCCTCAGTGAATCTTGCATGATTTGTTGTAAAAAGCTTCTTATCAACTCCCTACACAAAGTGATGAGAAAATTTCAGAAATTTAAAACCCAATATCTCCAGAACCTACATTGGATCTGAAAACAAAAAGCTTTTTGCACATCTACACTCACTCCATCTACAAACAACTAATTTATCCAAATCTGCTGAAAAATGTATTAATTTAGCTAACAAAAATCTTCTTAGTGTAATATATATATAACAACCATTCTGGCCATGGTACCAAGGGGTGCCATAGTACACAGTTTTGAAACCTGATATAAACAACCAAATCTGAATTATTCTAATGATCAGATGATAAGGCTGGATTAACTATTGAGCTACAGTAGATTTTGACTAATTGACTTTATAGATATTAAATAATTTGTGCTAATAACATGTGTTAAATTTAATAATTATATGATTTTTGGATTAAATTTATTAATATACATCATTCTGGAAAGAAAAAAATCATTCCAGAGGACTTGAACTTGCAACTGCAAATGCCATAAGTAGTAGGTATTAAAATTATTTTTATTTCTGAAAATATTTAAAAATTTAGACTTAATTTTATTTATAAATCCAATTTTAATACTAGAAGATATAATATGATATAATTAGATTTTTCAGAAGCTGTTCTAGAGTTCTTATTCCAATCTGTAATGGTGGACTCTGATGATGCTAGATAGCATCCTGAGCAGTATTTAATTCTGAAATAACAAATTATCTATTGAACTCCTTAAAAACTCAGTTTAGCACTAATGAACTTCACCTTTGTAAAATGGATTTGATCATCATGAAGAATAAATATAATCAGATTTTACTTATGTGTCTGTAAAAGCAAATTCTTTTTGTTGCTTCATTTACATAAATTATAATAGAATAAGATATTTTTATTAATATTAAAATATTTTCTTAATTCATTATTAAAATATAATTATAAATAGCAAAATACTTACTAAAGATACTTTTTTTAACTGAGGAAGAATTATTTTAATTAACTGGAAACCAAGATATATTTTAACATGCTGACCAGGAACAAATAAAGTTTCTGTAATATTATATTAATACTTCAGTTATACAATAACAATAAATAATTCTAATTTGTTAAATAATAATTAAACATTTAATTTTCTTATTTTAATTTCTTTTGAAGATTTTTTAAAAGAAATAATTTTTTAAAATGTTTATAAAATGAAAAACAATCATTTAATAATTTTAATTAAAGGGGGCCGCTCCGTTCGTCAGGGAGATTGGTGCGTTTTTGTTAACACTTCGTTTTACTGAGGAATATTTTGTCTTTTGTGTTTTTTGGAGTTTATTTCTACAATGATTAATTTAAAATTAACCCAATTACTACTACTAATGTCCGGAATTGAACCGAATCCAGGCCCTCTTCAGAAAACGCCACCCAAAAGAGGAAGACCTCCAACAAACCGAACAACGCAATCGTCATTCAACACTAAACCAGCTGAAGGTGAAATCAACTTAATTACCGAATATACTCAACAAAGAAGAGCAGAACCAACTATCCAGGTTAGTGAAAATTCTACTTTGAATCCTTCAACCGCAATTTCAAATATGGAAATATCGGACACTTCAACCTCACTTCTATGGACGAAGATAGTTGATCTGATAACGACTAGTAATGAAAAAATAGAAAGTCAATTTGCTTTAATTCACAAAGAAATTACCACCATTCATAATGAAATCAGTGACTTTACTGGACAAATTCAAACTATTAAAGATAGAAACGATATAATCGAATCGGAACTTAAAAAATTAAAAACTCAGAATGAACTTCTACAATTTAAATTTGACTCCATGCAAAACAAATTAAATAATAATAATCTAATAATATATGATTACTCAAAAATTTTCAATGATAGAAGTGAAGAAGAAATATTAAGGTTTTTAAATAATTCACTCAATATTCCATGCAAAATGAATGAAGAAATCAAATTAATCCGTAATATTCCTAATTCCAAGATTAATATTAAATGTTTAATTTTAAAATCTGATCAACTGAGAAATGAGATACTGATCACCTTTAATAAGCGTAAACAAAACAATTCATTGGGACCATGGCAAAACTTAAACATGTCAGTAGATCTGGTTATTAATTCTCGGAAAAGAAGAAAAGCTTTATTACCTTACTATATCGAATTAAAAAAACGAAATATTCAGGTCAAATTACGAGACGATTTCCTTATAATTAACCAGAAAAGAATAACTTATAGTTTCTTAATAAATCAACTAGTAAATGCAGAGGATTTTTTAGAATATACGACTTAAATAAGTCCGATAATTGCCACTCTCCTAAAATAATCAATAATGAAATTGATAATAATAAAAATCAAGAAAATTCTTATTTAAATATAATAAACTGGAATTGTAATGGTTTATCGAAAAAAATTGATAACATTGAGTTTAAACAGTTATTAAATAATAATGATATAATTGGTCTTACAGAAACTTGGTTAACTTCTCCAGATAAAAAGTTTAAAGATAAATATGTGGAATATACTGTGTTATCAACTATGGCACATAGGCCAGTTGGGCCCGGTCGTCCATATGGTGGATTAAGTATATTTATCAAGAAAAATATAGGCATAATTAAGAATATACACAAAAATGATAACAGTATATCGATTATAATCCAAATTACCAACCCACATATGCAATTTTTGCTAAACAGACTAGTAGGCATTATACTGGTTTATGTCCCTCCAGATCAACCGCAAATCTTAAATGATATTTATAAACACATCGAACAATGGAAAATTATTACCCCATATATTATTATATTAGGAGATTTGAATGCGAGAATTGCCCAATTAATGGATGTGAAATATAAAGGACCAAATTCAGAAATTCAAAATAATCGTAAATCCAAAGATAAAAAATATAACAAAATAGGTCTTCAATTATTAGAATATATTAATCAGTTACAATTATATATACTGAATGGTAGAATAAAAAATGATTACCCGGCGGAATTTACTTGTCTTACTAATTCTGGCTGTTCTACAATTGATCTAATAATATGTTCAGAATTAATTACAGACTTATGCAAATGTATTCAAGTATTAAACTATGATCTCTCCGACCATTTTCCTATAAAAATGTCTATTCTAATAGCAAATAATCAACTATATAAATCTGAATCAAAATCACATCAAATAATCAAATATAACTACCAACAATATCAACTAATGATTAGTAATAGAATTGGACAACTAACGAACTATCTTCCAACGGAAGGAATGGACAAATATTCTCGTTTTGAACTAATATTAAAAGAATTTATACAAATATATAACTCAAAGTATAATATAACGTATAAATTTAAAAAGCCATGGTTTGATTTAAATTGTTACAAACTTAAAGTACAGAAGAATAAAGCTCTAAAACAATTCAGAAACTGTTACTCAGATATTTCTTTCAACCGTTATAAACAGTTAAAAACTTCTTATTTCAACTTACTGAAAGTAAAAAAATTAAACTACTTTAAAAAACTTCAACAACAAATGATAGCAAACAAAAATAATCAACTTTTTTGGTCATCAATTCAGAAATTACGAAAATCTTGTCTAGAATGTCAACCGGATATAGATATTTCAATATGGTCTAGTTATTTTAATAGATTTCCGGTTATTGAAAACTCACCAAATAATCATCAAACAACCGTAACGAATGACTTTTTTGATGCACCTCTTACCTATGATGAATTGGAATACTCCATTGGAAAACTAAAAATAAAATCATCGCCAGGTCCAGATTTAATTACTAATAAATTCATCAAACTTTTACCTCCATCAGGAAAACATGTACTACTTGAAATATATAATTATTTTTACGAACAATTAATATATCCGTCATCTTGGAATACTGTAAAACTACTTATGATCCATAAAAAAGGAAATAGATTATCACCAGAAAACTATCGTCCTATCGCTCTTCTATCAACTTTAAGGAAATGTTTCACATCAATATTGGCATTACGATTTCAAAAATGGACGACAAATCAAAAACTAATTTCGAATTTACAGTTTGCTTTTATAAAATCCAAAGGAACTGAATCGGCCATATTCTTATTAAACTCACTAATTCAAATATACTTAAAGAAAAAACGAAGAAAAATTTATGCTGCATTCATTGACATTACTAAAGCATTTGACTCTATTCACGTACCCTCTTTGGTTAACAAATTAAAAGTATTTGGTGCAGGTACCAAATTTACAACTACAATTATGGAACTTTTTTCCTCTTACAAAATCAATATAGTATACGGAAAACAGAGATATCCTGAAATTATAATAAATCGAGGAATTTTACAAGGTGAGCCATTGTCTCCCTATCTATTTAATTTTTATATTAATGAAATAGATAAGCTATTCTTATATGATTCAGAAGGCATTAATATATATGGAAGAACATTTCACTACATTCTATACGCAGATGATTTGGTTTTATTGGCCCCAACAAAAGTTACTCTACAGCATAAGATTAATAAAGTGAACGACTATCTGAAATCTATTTATTTAACGATCAATACTGATAAATCAAAAATAATAATATTCAGAAACAATATTAAACTGGCAAATCAAGAGAAATCATTTTATATAAATAATCAACCGTTGGAATTGGTCAATAACATAAAATATTTGGGTATAATGTTCAACTGGAATGGTAAATTCCAAACACATATGAAATATCTTAATAATAAAATAAATCAATTAATAAATAATACTCTCTATTTAGGAGCTAGTTTAAAAATCTCAAACTTAAATCTTCATATGAGAATGTTTAACTCAATAATAATGTCAACTATTCTATATGCTAGTCCGATTTGGGCCATTGATTTGTTTTATAACCTGGAAAAATTCCATATTATCTATTTACGCAAAATATTTAAACTCGAACGTACTATACCTGGTTATGCTATTCGCTCAGAAACAAACAGATGTCAAATTTTTCCATTCTTTATGAAAAGATTAATAAGATTTTACTATCGTTTAATACATTCTAAAGATGATAATATTACGTTTTTACTTCATATAATGAAAAATAAAATGGGAAACGATAATACCAATAATACAACTTGGCTCTATAAATTTAATAAAATATTACAGTCATTTGGTGTATCTACTATCTTACTTGACAACTCAATTGACAATTGGAATAATGCTTACACTATGATGATGGATTCAGCGATTTCACAATCGATGATTAGTGATCAAAATTCTCTACTCAATTCAACATATCATCCCTGGTATTTGCATATCCTAAGTTTTCCCACTCAATCGAACATTATTACAATGAATACAAATTTAAATATTAAACGTTTATTACTACAACTGAGACTAAATCGATTCTCCTTAATTGTGAATAATAATTATATAGATTTTACTAAATCATGTTATTGGTGTGATTCCAACAACTTTTCTGCATTTCATATAATTAGAGACTGTACTGCGTTGAAAAAATATCATCAAAGATTTCAGACACTGAGAATATTTTCTACAAATAACGAATTTGATTATAGAATTAAACTGGGCAATTTAACGAAAATAGATATGTATAAAATTGTTAATTTCTTTAACCAAATTATTAATGATTTGAATAATCAACATAAGAAATAAATTGTGTTTAATTAATTATTTTTATATAAATAACTAATTTATATTTACTTATTATTTGTATTGTTTATATCTAAATCATTACCCCCCTGTAACAAGGACTCCTTATTATGAATAAATATATTTGATTGATTGATTGATAATTTTAATTAAATAAATAAACTTATAATGAAATTAATAAAATGAATTAGAATTTGGTGAGTCTAAACTAAATTAAAAGTATAAACAAGCAGTTGAATAAAAATTATAATTAAAAATTATTCAACTCACCATCGATTAGCTTCCAAAATTCAGTAAAATTACTTAATTTTAATGCATTTTCAATTATAACATTACATACTGGATGAATAGTTGGATGTACCAAGGTGGAATCCTTAAAATAAAAAGAAAAAATAAATATGCATGTGTAATTAATTATTTTATATTTATTTATAAACTTTATTAACTCACTTTGATAATCCTCACAAAATGTGTAAAATTTTCTTCATCCAAAACAATACTTGTTTTCCAATGTTTTTTCAAAAATTTAGAATTCACAAATTCCTACAAAACATTTTCATTATGTTATTTATTTAATCATTTATAATTAATTTCTTTTTAATTAGATTATTCAATAAAATAACATAATTTATAAATAAATATACAGGCTGAATATCCCAAATCTAAAATTCTAAAATCAAAATATTCCAAAATCCATAACTTATTTTTCACAGTTATTATTGTTTGCTTCGTATCTAGTAGAATCCATTATTGTTTTTTGGAAATTGGCTATTCTATCCAATTATTTTTAACTAGATTTGTCACAATGGTTAGACACAGAAGACCACTTTTACACCTTATAATATCCTTTATTGAAATTGAAATGCTTTTAGAATTTATTGTAAGGTTACCAAATGTCAAAATAACAATTGTAAATTTGATTTCAATAAAGGATATTATAAGGAGTAAAAGTGGTCTTCTGTGTCTAACCATTGTGACAAATCTAGTTAAAAATAATTGGATAGAATAGCCAATTATCAAGAAACAATAATTCTTTTTCACAGCAGAAAGCCCTTTGGAATAGGACTATAACTCACTGTTTGTAACATGAAACATAACATGACAGTGCAAGTGCAGTCATGCTCACTGTTGTAATTCAGTAAGAAACATTTCTAAAATTGTGTAGTAGCATATTTAATGAACAATTCAACTTCTTCAGATATTCATAGGCCATCTTTATATTCATATCTTTGAACAGAATTTATTTAAACAAATCTGTCAAATTTTTAAAATTATTATTTGAATGTATGTTATCAATTTTACCTCAACATATTAAATAAATAATTTATTTTTGCTTAATTATCAAAATAATTAACAGGCTGTCTAATTGCCCAAAACAAAATTAACAAAGCAACAGCAAAGCAAAATAAAAGTGACACCAAGTATTTGAAATTCAGAAAACAAACATAATATAAAATGTTTATATCCAACTGAACTTCCTATCAAATACTGGAGTTAATATCTTCCTTCTACCTGTATAAAAACCTTCCAAATCTCCAGTGATACTCATTTAAGCAAATGTTTTCGACCCTACCAGGGTCTTCATCAGGCCACCGTTACAAAAATTCAAACAGTGTGAAATCGAACAGGAACCAAATAAATGCGATTCAAATCTTTGAACGTCAACGTTAATATCAAAAATAGAACACCACGCTCTTGTAGCGATGTCGTCAAAGCACGAGCAACATGCGCTTGCAATAAAACCATATTACACCTAATTATGTTCCTGTTCGATTTCGCACTGTTTGAATTTTTGTAACGGTGGCCTGATGAAGACCCTGGTAGGGTCGAAAACGTTTGCTTAAACGAGTATCACTGGAGATTTGGAAGGTTTTTATACAGGTAGAAGGAAGTATATTACCTCCAGTATTTGATAGGAAGTTCAGTTATTATGTACCAACAAGCTACGACACAGTCACATTATTTCTACGACTAATATTAATGATACATATACTAAAAACCTGGAGGAGACACTTCAGGCCCAAATGGATAACTTCTGCTTTAGAGACCCACCTGAACTGGACAACAACTTCCATAGTAATATTAGAAACAACACCCATGATAATATAAATACTGCAGACATGCCGCCATTCATTTATGAGGAAATAGATCACATATTCAACACTCTCAAACGAGGTAAAGCCCCTGGTGTGAACTATATCACAACAGATATTGCCAAGCAAATTTGGAGACTCATTCCCGATGCCCTACTACAGATTTTCAATAGCTGTCTAGAGCATGGTATTTTCCCCAAAGCCTGGAAAATTGCCAATATTATACCCATTCCTAAACCAGGCAACCCTGATGACTACCGCCCAATTTCTCTTTTACCAGTTATGGGAAAGGTCTTGGAAAAACTAATTAATAACAGGCTCATCTGGCATGTTGAAAAGGGCAATTACCTCAGCAACCACCAATATGGTTTCAGACCCCAACGTTCTGCCCCCCAAGCCATCAACACCGTCGTCAGCAACATCAAGTCCTTACTCAACAACTACAAATACATTCTAG
>NW_019384955.1:133866-164297 GCF_000671375.1 Centruroides sculpturatus | reverse complement strand
GAAAATCGTAACAACAAATATAAAAAGCTTGTGCCAACAACAAGTCAGCGCCAGTATTTTACTGTAAACGTCGGGTAACTATTTATAATTTTTTATGTTTTAAACTGAAAAACGATTAAATTACAGATTTTTACTGATCTGTTTAGCTATTTTGAAGTGAACATTCTAATAAATTACGATTTCAACTTTTAAAAGTTTGCAAACAAATTTTTAATTAGTTATTTTTTATTCTAATAAACAATTTCATTTTTTTATAATCGCTGAATTACTAAAATTAAAAATTAAACACTATTACATAAAAGTAGTTTATCCTGTTATTAATTAACTCCCTTGCTACCCACTAATTTTTAATATTAATGTAATTAAACATAAAAAATATTTAAAACTGGGGAAAAAACGAAAGAAATGCGTTAATTTTGAAGAAAAAGCTTCAAACTTTATTTTCCATTGTCTCGCCTTTCTGTGAAATCTGACACCGATGAGTCATTGTGTTTACAGCTGGATGACCTGGAGAACAGCTGGTGTTGGGATTTCCCGGGACATTCTCATAGAAGTCTCGGGAGGAGAAGGGTTTAAAGTAGAGTGAATACTAGCTGGCTGTATATTTTTAAATATTTTTCAAAAATTACGTTTTTTTATTGCGATTTCCGACCCCCCGACTTAATTAAACGTATATATAATAAAATATATTAATTTAAAAAAATTAAAAAACTATTGGAGGTCGTTTTTGACATCAGAAACTAGCTTTAAATAACTTTATCGAAGTAAAATCCGTGCACTACTACTTTAGAACGATGAATGAAATTTGATAAAAAAACTCCCATTAAAAAACAATTAAGAGTTAATCGTGCGTCATTAAAGGTATATTAAAATCGCGATAAAATATTTTCGCGCGGGAAAAAATTTTTGAAAAAATTTGGAGACTTAAAAAACATCCAAAAAAAACAAAAATTTTTTCGGAGGGCCCAAATGCCCGAGTTTTATATAACGCTATGGAACTTTCCCGAGTTATCTCGGGTTTTAAAGATTGCAGCATTACTTCTTGCCGCCTGCGTATGGCTATGATTGGTCATCTATATTCAGCAAACGAAATCAACAACGCAGTTAAGGAGACAAATTCCCTGACTTTTTGACAATTTTCGACAAATTCCCTGACTTTTTGACAATTTTTGACAAATTCCCTGACTTTCCCTGACTTTTTCAAAAAATAATGAAAATCCCTGACTTTCCCTGACTTTCCAGGTGCGTAGGAACCCTGTATAAACATTATAATCTTATGGTGTTAAACTGTTGAAATAAACATAAACAACAAAGTTGTATATTTTTAAAATACAAGTGTAAGTCCTTTCAACAACAGTTACATTATTTTCATCTGGATATTAATTAGAACAAAAAATAAATAAAATTAGAATATTATAGTATAAATTCAAAATCTCTAACATTTTCATACCATATATTTAGAATACTAATTTAAAATTCAAAATTGTTTATACTATTATTTAAATTAAGCAATAAGTGTCATCATATCAAACAAGCTATTAACTAACATGACCTAATGCTTTACATTGAGTCACATTAGTTAATAGATAAAAAATTGCTTAAATAATCAAGTTTACCATAGCTTATTTGTGATTTAATAATACAATATTTAGAAATAGATAAATATTTATCTATAATATTTGTTGAATGAAAGTAATTTATGTACTTACTTATGTATTACTGCATTTACTTATTATGTTTGTTAATAATTTTTTGGGCATAATAATACTTATTTTATTTAAATAATATTTTAAANCGCTATTTTCACTTATTTTTGTTATTTGACGCTATTTAGACGAATAGGCAAGTTTTCCGAAGCATAAAATTGAAGATTTTCCGCCAAAATAGAAACTTCCCGATAACATCGGAAATGACGTTCTAACATCATTTTAAAATATTCGATATCTAAACCAGAAAGTGTTAGATAGAAATAGACTTATTTATAGAACAATCCCCCATTTCTCACCTCAGGGAAAGTCATAAAACAGTTGGGTGCTAATGACTTTGTGAAAGGGAAAAAGTTCTACACTTAGAAACTTCGAAAGAAGTGATTTGGCCTGTACCGTCCGCGGGCCGCATAAACATTGATAGGGGGCCGTATGTGGCCCGCGGGCCGCAGGTTGTGCACCCCTGCATTATACAAGGGCTATTTTTTAAATAAGGTCCATTTGTGAATGAGAGTGAGAATGACATGTGATTGCAGCAGTGTGCATGAGCATCTGCTTTCAGCATGCTTTGCGCATGTTTAGATGCTATTTGCAGCCGTATCATCTGTCTGTGTGCTGAGCTGTAGAAGTTTATAATGTTTAAGAAAATTGAGTCGCCCACTGACTGTAAGATACGATCTGTTATTCAATTTCAGCACGAAAGATCATGGTAACTGTCTTTTGGAACAGGAATGGGACTTTGTTAGTGGATTTTATGCCAAGAGGCACAACAGTCAATTCTGATGCTTATTGTGTGCCTTAAGAAAACTCCGCCATGCCAAACAAGACAAGCAGCGTGGTCTAATGTCTTCCAGCAACAGGTGGTAGATTTCTTTAAAGTCTGAATTTAAAAAATTTTTGAGCAGTATGACAAATGTTTGAACAAAAATGGAAATTATGTAGAAAAGTAGATAAAAGTATGTAGAATATGGAAAAAAATATATTTTAATGATATTTACAGTATTTTTCTTCTTATCAAAAAACAGACCTTATTTAAATAATACCCGTCAATTAAAAGTTAGATTTAATCATTTAGATCAATTAATTATTTGAAAATTTAAATTATAAATAAACAAGATTTTTGCAGATAGTAATTAATACATCTAAAACAAAGTTTTATCTGCAAAAATTCTATTCTGAAACATAGCTTTTTTCCAGATACATTTACATTCGATTAAAACATTTTTAAAATTTGAAAATTATTTTTAGAATAGTAATAAGATCAGCTCAAATCTAATCAAGAAAATTTTTGATGTAATATTTGGCAAGAATTATTTTAATTTTAAATATAAAACTTATTCTTTACCTGATTAAAAATATTAACCAACAATTTGTTCACAATTAATTTCATATAATTTTTCTTTTGTAGATTTTGTAGACAAGTTATAACTTCATTCATTTTTTCCAAATTTTCTTTAAATTTTCCTGAACGAACAATGACAGCAAATGCAATTATTTGTCCAATTATATTATTACGTTTCTCCTATTAAAAAAAAATTAATAGATTATGAAATAATTTCACTTTTCAAATTTCAAATGAGTAAAATCATCATTAGATACCATTTTATCACCAGTGATTGAAAGATGTTTTGAAATTAGACTCAGAATTTCATCTAAGGATACTGATGGAAACTTTCTTAGCAACTATAATAAAATACATAAGAAAAAATATATGTATAGTTTTATACTTATTACTATTACTAATTTGTTAGTTTTATTTTGAAAAATTTTATAAAATTTTAAAACAAATTAATGATGATAATTCATTTAATTTGTATTAAATAAAAATTAATTACTTACTTCTGTCAGCATTACAGCAAATCCTTGTCTAGCAGCTTTTCTTGAAGAAGCTAGTCCTTTCATTAATCGTTGTAAGCAGTATGAAATATCAGAAGTGTTATCTTCCTATAATTAATATATATTAAATTTTAAAATAACTGAAAAAACTAAAACATAAAATAATTCACAATTCATAATATAAATGAAAAATTGACAATTGTATGACCCATCATTATTTGGTTTACAAATAAACACAGCAGGAAAAACATCAAATTATATTCAAAACAGCAGCATTTTAAAAAGTTCTTGGCACAGTGTTAAAATAAATAAACTGCTAGTTTTGGTTATCAAAAAGCAGTTTGTTTTATCATTATCATCATAATGGTGCCAAATTTCATGGCATTATAAATTATAATAACATAAATACAGTAGAACCTCTATTATCCGGACTAATTGGGGATGAAGGTAGTCCGGATAATCGAAAAAATACTTTAATTTGTCTTTTAATGATAATACAACACGTTTTCTTTTCGATGACATATCGGTAATATTAAAAGTAAATACTGTATTTAAATCATGATCAGATTTTCAATAAACAAACGTTCGTATTGAATTTGGACTACTACTGACCAACGCTAACAGACTACCTATTGTTTAAAAGGCCTTCTGGTGGCGCAAGAAGACGGATTTTATAAAATAAAAAGCAGTTGAAACTGCATTTTTATGAATAAAAATTTGACAAACTATTTATCGTTTTATGACGAGTAAAATTTTTTCGTCGCGTTCGCGGCTTTTAAGTAATGCATAAACCTTCGAGGCGCGAGGCCCTTCGGACCGCGAGGCATAGGCGGTGGCCCACGTCGTCCATGCCTTACGCCGCCCTTGGTCATAGAAATGATGTAATTTGAATATAAATTATTTATAAATACGTATGTCAAGTTATATTTTTATTACGACGTAAAATATATTTAAGAGTTTACGACCACTGTGCTGGGTGAGACGTTGTTGAAACAAAAAAAGTTATGCATTCCATCATGTACATAAACAGTGTCGTAATTCGCCAAGTGCAAATCAGCAAATTCGTAAAATTTTTGTTTACTTTAGACAATCCGGATAATCGAAAATCCGGATAATGGAGGTTCTACTGTATATTTATTTTCTACAAATACTTTTTGCCTTTTGTCAAATTGTGTCAAATTTGGCTTTTTTTTCTCTAAAAATATTTATACTTTTTCAAACAATTTTCAATAAAAAAAAAAATTAAGAATTTCATTTAGCTTTGTTTTGTTTTGTTTAACTGCTTGACTATACTGCTCCACATTTAAATGGCAAATACCATCTCCTCATTTTGTTTAATTTTAAAAAGACTTGGAATTTGTTTTTTTTTAAATAAAATTTCGTATTAATTTTTGAGCTTTTGATTGCCTGTTAAACCATAACTCCATCAATTACAAACCTTGACCTTGAAAATTGTTATGAATTTTCAATAAAGTGAACTAACTACTGTTCCCCTAGCAATTCATATTAATGTGAGTGGCCTTTGACTATTATTAATTATTATGTTGTCCATAAACTATAAAAAATTATTTATAGTTTATAAATTATTTAGTTCGGGTGGTAAGCCTTACTTGCATGTAAGTGAGAAAACCATTACTGCTATTTTTGGTCTATCTCAAGACCTTCTTCAGGTAGATTTTTCCAAAACTGAATCCTTCTGGTACGGGCATTCTAGATTAGGATGTGTAGAAGACTCTGATGCATTTAAATCAGAACATTGTTTTCCTCTTTAATTTTTTCTTAAATATTCAATGGGTGCATCTATTCATAGTCTGTGCATTGCCTATTACAATGTTGCGTCAAATATGGCCTGCCTTAAATATTTCTAATACCTCTAAATTTCTGAACTGATTTTGATATGTTTTTCATATTAGGACAGCTTGTTGGAGTTCTGTTTTAATCTTATTATCACTTGAATATATAGCCAAAATGGAGGTTTGTTTCTTCTTTTCTATATCAGTCTTATGTTCAAGAATGTGCTGTTTGAGAGACTTCTTCGAAGATCTAATATATATGAGATCACTATTCAAATCTGTTGTCTCTAAGCAGAACTTCATATACTCCCAGTACTCTTTCTCATTTTGAAGCAGTCTGAATGCATCAGGTTTATGCCTGTTTGCGATTTTTGCACCAACATACAACTCTATCTCTCAATATAAAGAATGCATATAGCATTTGTATATTATAACTTCACGATGGAGAGAAACATGTTGCTGGGGAGTGTCCATGATTGCAGTTTTGGTCTCTGACCAGCAGAATTAAACTACAATGAGGGACACTCCCCAGGCAAAGTTTCTTTGCTTATGCACAATTTTATTTACTAAGCTTTTAGTATAGCAATGCTTCTTGGTGTTTTCCACTATTTGCTTTAGCTCCATTTTTATGTCTTGTTTCCAGTTGTAGTGTTTGTGAGCCCTTCTAATCAGTGCGCTACAGGCCATCATCTTGCAGTTCTATGGATCATTGGAGCTGGCCAATATGTATATTAGAATGAAGCTCAGTTTGTGGTAGATTTTAGTGGTGTATCCATTACCATTAAAGGAGATTCTTATATCTAAAAAGTGGGCTAAAAAGTGTTATTCATTTGCTCTAATTCAATGGAGAGACCATATGGATTGTCATTCATGTTGCTAATAAACTCACTGATGTTAGGCTTAGTTTTCCAGATGATGCATACATTGTCAATGTATCTTTCATACATTCAATATGGAAGGGAATTTAGGAATGATCTTGGCCTCCAAGAGATACATCAAATTTTCAACCACATCTCCAGACAGAAGGCTACCCATAGATACTACTCTTTGAAAGAACATATCCCCATCCATTTGAAAACAAGAGATATAACAAAACATTTCAGAAAATTCAATAATTTGTTTATGGCCCATATTGTTTTTAACTCTAATCATGAACCAATCCCACAAACAGCAAAAACAAGGCTTGAGTTTAACAGATGGATACAAAGACAGTCTAAAATAGTGATCCAGAAGTTGTTGGATGCTGAGTAATCTTGTATTGCCCCAATTAGCTGCCTTGAGTTGATAACAGCAAATTGGTAGTCTTCTAAGTGTACAGCCAGAAGTTCATAGACAATTTGTTTGATTCTTCTGGTAGATAAACTGGATAAAAATCATTTAAAGTAAAGACAACTGGTATGAATTAAGTATAATGTATTTTTTTTATGCCTGTTTTTTAAAAATTCTTCCAGTACTCTTCAATTTGTATAATGGGCAAATTTTTTATTCCTTCATAAAATAATTTTATTTTGTGAATTTTTATTAAACCAAACAATTGGGAAGCAACTGTCCAGATGAAACACTAAAAAAAATGATCAAACAGAAGACCAATTAGTATTTTTGAATCAATGTAAAATTTGTGGTCTTTTCCCTACAAGTATATAAAAAATTAAAATACTTAAAGACTGTGCATATTAAAAAAATAACAATAAAGTTACTACATATATTTTAATTTTTGAAAAAAAAAGTCATCTTAGACCCCTAAGATCCAATACTCATTTGGCTTTTTTTCTAGTATAAGGATGATTTTCAGCACTAATAAGTGGGTAATATATAGTGGTAACATCATTTCAAACTAACAATCAGAATTACATATATATATATATATACTGTACGAGTTCATTCTTTATATAACATAGCATATCAAGTAAAATTATATACAATATACATAATGTTATAATATGTTAAAATGTTATGTACTGAAACAAAAAGAAATGACACACATGGCACTTACTTTTGACCTTTGTAGAGTATTCAACATATTTTCAACGGCTTTAAATCTAGTCTTTTTATTGACATCTGTTAGCTCATAAAACGAATCCAAAATTAATTTATTAACTTTTTCTATTCTTGACGAATTTAAATAATTAATATTTTCCTGGGCACCATTGGTAACAGTTTCCACGTGTTCGTCCGAGGAAATCGCCATTTTTCAAACGTGAGACCACGTGGACAAGAAAACTCTTTTTTAAATAATGTAATTTTATCACATTTAATATTGTTTTATTAATATTAAAAATTTTAATTATGATAAATAAAATGTAATATGAAGCACAATATCTTAAAAATATTACAATTAAATTTCAATCACGTGATTCAATGGCGTAATAGATGTAGTAAATATTGTGTGTTTTATTTTAATTTTGTTTTAAAAATTCTTATACAGGTTTATAATAATCAATGCTTAAGTTAAATCCACAAAAAGCTATCAAATTACTTTTAAAATATTTTAAATTTTATATGCCGCCATCTGTTGACGATTATTGAGATAAACTTTATTTATTGTTAATTAATTATAAACATGAATTTTAAATTTTATTAAATTAAATTATTTACTAAATTTTTATTCAATTTAAATTAAGATAATATTTTAATAAATCAATCCATAAAATATATATATAACTATTTTATAAAATATGTTTTAAAATTTTTATTACAATTGAACAATCAAAATTTAAAAGTAATAAAAACTAAACGAAAAAACAAATTCTAAGATAAGAAAATTTTTAATTGTTAAGTCCAAAAATTCCGGAGACACCTCCATCCCTGCCGGGATTCGAACCCGGGACCTTTGGATTAGAAGTCCAACGCGCTATCCACTGCGCTACAGGGACACGTGTTGTCAATCCCATAAAATATCTATAACAAACTACTTGATCTATTTGTTATTTTACTTTTTTGTCTTTGTTTATTACATTTACAAATGCACTCATCAATAATCAATTACGTTAGACATTTAACGAAATAAAAGACATAAAAAAATATAAATATTTTAAATTCACTAAAGCACATGATAATTAATTCAAAAATTTAATAGCTTATTTTAAAACCTTTAAATTTCTAATATATAATAGAAAGCTTTATATATTACTATTAGAATTGTAAAATGAGTAAAAAGTTTATACAAAAATATCTTTTTAGCTTAATATTTTTTTTAAAGATGGCTACTCTAATTGACAATAACATGCAAGCTTCTTCGTCTTTCTATCTGTAAGAGAAATTATAATCTCGTCTTTCCTCCTTGACGAGATTATTCATCTAAGAGATCTCGAATCATGTTTATCATGGCAAACTATACTTTGGGTTTTTAATATTCTATTGTTGAGTTCTATATAATGTGTCTTCTTTTTTTATTTAAAAAAAATATATATATGTAAGAATTTATAGTGTAACAAAATAGACGAGTGGGTGGCGTATCCTAACTCTCTGCAGTGACTTGAAATTAAATCCGAACGACAAACTATAAAAATGACGTGTGGTCATCGCAGAATTCTACTTTCCTAGTTTCCTACCAAAGGAAAAATATAAGATACAGAATGTTCGCTTTAACATTTATCGAGGCGCAAAAGAGATCTTTCCAGCATTGCACGAAACTATACATAGTCTGTCGTTCATAGTTTCACTCAGTGGCGTAATCACAATTAAGCGTGGTTAAGTGATGTTCAGGTCTTAAACACTGTTTTACGGAACAGCAAAAATACTAGAATTTTTCAATTATATAACAAAAAAAGCTATTTATGTTCACTGACTTTGTATATTATTTTTATTTCTTGAAAAAATGTGGGAAGATCTACTTGGAAATCAAGTTTAAGTTTCCTTCAGTAATATGATAGCCATTTGAATTTGAGAGTTGTTTGTATTTTCAATTTGTGTTATCATGACTGTGAAGGGATAAGGTTCTAAGTATTGGAAACACCTTTACCATATTTTACTGAAAGGACTAAACTTCTAGTTATGCCATTAGTTGGCTGCAGTGTTTACCGTAAAATACATTAATTAATTTAAAAAGAAACGTGTATAAATCGTGCGGAAATTCAACGAAAATACGCAAATTTTACAAACATAAGAATAAGTCGCAAATTAAAAAAGCTGGCAAGGGTTCTTGCTCGATTTTTCCGGCGCTTGAACAGGAGGTTAAGGTGACCAAGGCCCGAGTCTTAACTATTACATGTATGTAATTGGGGTACATGTATGGAGATGACGTGTTGACAGAACGACATTGCCAAAACTGGTTTACAAAATTTTTTTCTGGCAATTTCAATATTGAAGATGCACCACGTTCTGGATGGCCAGTTGAAGCCAATGAAAACAAAAACACTGATTGAAGCAAAGTGCCGAATCCTAGCCGAAACACGTGAAATCACTAAGAGATTAAATTTGTCAAATTAAAGTGTTTATGACTACTTGAAACAAATTGGTTTCGTTTCAAAGCTTGATATATGGGTTCCACATGTTAAAGAGAGATGCTCTCTTTGGTGGTATTTTAAGGAAATTTTTTTTTGGAGCTTTTACCAGACAATTTAACAATTGATTCGAAAGTGTACTGCCTTCGAGTAAACAAATTGAGTAATATCATAAAACAGAAAAGGCGGCCAGAATTGATCAACAAAACAGGTGTAGTGTTTTACCACGATAATGTCAAATTTCACACAAGTTTGGTAACTCTTCAGAAACTGTTATAACTTAGATGGGACGTGCTATCACACCAACCATATTTGCCAGATCGAGCACACTCGGATTATTACTTGTTCCGGTATGTACAATTTTTTTTAACTGTAAGACATTTACTTGAAATGACAATGTCAAAAATCACTTGGATCAGTTTTTTGTAAGCAACGATCAAAACTTTTATGAATGTGAAATCATGCTACAGTACTACCAGAAACGATGACAACAGGTATTTGATCAAAATAGTCGATATATAATTCAATAAAATATTTATTTATTATAAAAATATTGTGTTTTTTCACGGAAAAAAACGAACTTACTTTCCGAACAACCCAATACTTCCTATTATACAGAAAATTCAATATCTTTTTAATTTTGTTCTTTTTTACTTATTGGAGGAGTCGAACTTAATCCATGTCCAATGTCTCGTACACCATCTTCTTCTCGCAATAAAGCTTCGACTTCTGGTAAACGTCGCCAATTTCCAAGCGAACCAACATTGAAACATCTGGACTCGACGATTACTTTGCATTGCAAGATATTTCTTCTCAAATACTGTACTCCAAAAGATTCTGTGTTTTCTTGAGGAACATTTTGATACTATTCTATCGAAACTGGAAGAATTGTCATCGAAATTTGACTGGTTGTCTAAGTTACATAAGGAGTATGATGAACATCTAACCCGCCTGGAAAGAGAAATTACCGAACTTTCGATTTTTAGAACTGTATGTATGGATAATTTTTCTCTTCGGAATTATTATTTAGACTCTGTTTACAAGGTTTCGAAGAAAAATAACATTATCGTTTCCTGTTTGAGTGGTAACGAGGAAGAATTAGTTAATGCTAGGCCTAATGGTTTTACTGAGTTGTTTAAAAGACAGAACGGGGAGTCTATTCCTTTTATTAACAGTTATTGAATATCGCGAACTCTGCTTGTATTGTTTGAGCTCTATACTCAAGCTGACAAAAGACTTATTTTTAAAAACTTAAAGAAAATTCAGGAGTTGCCGTCCTACTCGCGCATTAGTCTTTGATGATTTGTCTTATAAATTGAGACTTGGGCGTATAAAATTGTTGCTTTTTGCGGAAGCTAAACCTTTGAATAAAAAAGCATTTCTAAAAGCTGATTGCTTGACGGTCGATGGTGACAAATTCACTTTCAATTTAGAAACGAATGAACTACAAAAGATTAATATTTTTTTAGACAAATCCAGCCAAAAGGGTTAATTGGAACAATTGCTAAAGAGAGGAATAAAACTTTAGTAATGAGAATATTGTATTGGTATTGTCAAGGAATGTTGGACTTGACAGTGAATGACCAAGAGTTTATATATATATATATATTGCAAAATTATGATTTAGTTGGTTTCACTGAGACTTGGTTAAAATAAAAATAAATCTGGATTCAACAAAGTGAGGTCCCGTTTATAAGAGTTAGTTACTCTTATAAACGGGACCGCACTTTGTTGAATCCAGATTATTTTTACACGAACAATTTGCTAAAAAAAACCAACTGGTCCCTGTCGTCCGTATGACGGTCTCATTCTTGCAGTTTCCCATAAATTAGGTTCTTCGGAATTGTTGTTTAACTTCGATGATCTGATAGTAATTAGATTTAATAGTAGGAAAAATTTTGTGTACTTAATTATAGTCTGATAATTGTTCTTGCTTATTTGAGAATAGATCTTTATGATGCACTATTAGCTAAAATGGAAGATTTGCTGAGGAATTTTTCTCAGGATGATAGTTATAATAGGAGACATGAATGTTAGAATAGGCGAGAAATTGGATAATTTTTATGCCGGTTTTAATACAAATGTTTTAAATTCACGAAGATCTAATGATTTAATATTAAACCAAAGCGGAAAATGATTTTTACAATTAAGTTGTATGGATTATTTATTTTAAACGGTCGATATGTTTAAGATTATCCGGCTAAATTTACTTTTCTCTCGACAATTGGTCTATCTGTTATAGATTTAATAACAGTAAATGTAAATTTATTAGATAGATTATTAGATTTTAGAGTTCTTAATATTATTAATTTTGATCATTTTCTGATTTCAATATCGTTTGGATTTACGAAAGATAGTGTATTGACTCGGAAACTTCTAGAAAATCGTTATATATGGAAACAAGAAATATTGAATAATTACCGGTATTTATCTTTGATTAGTTCGCTATATATTTCGGTTAAAAGCACCTTTTTGTTGGATGCGCAGAGTTACTATGATAAACTATTGACGACTTTAACTTTGGCTTTACGATGTGGAATGGTTAAAAAAAAATATTTCTGTATTATTATTTGAGAAACAATGGCTTGATCTGCAGTGTCTACGTTTAAAGAAAACAACAACAACAAAAAAAGCAGAATATTACGAATGTTTCGTAGAAATAAAACTAGAAATCTATTGGATGAATACAGCAAATTAAATAAAAGCTATGTCTCTATGTAAGGCGAAGAAAAAGTTATTTTTGGCTAAAATAAACTCATTACTATTGAAGACTAAAAATACTAGAGAAATTTGGTTATTATAAATTTCGAATTAAGAAACCAATCCGAGTGAAAATGCTACATTTCCCTCGGATTGGTTGAGTTATTTGAGAGAGGATTATTTCGCTGGACCAAATACAGTAATTTATTTTGATTTAAACTTTAGTAATAATATTCCTCTTGGATGATCCTATCACTTTGAGTGATAGGATCATCCAAGAGGAATATATTGGAAACTGTAGTCAGAAAATTAAAATCATCTAAGGCCCCGGTCTCGATAACATAAGGAATGAAATGATAAAATATCTTTCTACAGAAATATTAGATACTAGTAGCCCTGGACGCCCCCTAGTGGGCGTTCTTTACAAATTTCCATGAGGCACGGTTCCTTTGACTTTTTTGTTCCTATCAATATGCTGTACAGCTCTGTTAAAGTCCCAATGGTAAGATTTACCTTCCGAATGAAGAGGTGGCGACCCCCCCCAAACTGTAGCCCGTGCGAACAATAAAGTCAAAGGAACCATACCCCTACTCGCGATCCTTCGCGAGATATAAGCCCCTGAAATAATAAATTCCTATTACAAATATACTGAATTATTTATATTGTTATATTGACCAAATAATAATTTATGGGCCAAATGAATAATAATAATTCATATTGTTAATTTGAATGTTTGAAATATGACACACGATAGTGTCATATTTCAGTTATAGTATATCATGCCTCTAGTGTCCGTTATCAAACGGTTACGGGACAGACGGACACTTTGAATGGGTTATATATATAGATATTGGATATGTTTAATTCCTTTTAGTCTACTTGCTTCTTTTCTTGGAAACAAATTGCTTTAAGGATGATTTATAAGAGGAGAAGTAGGCAGACGTCAATTAATTACAGACAAATTGCTTTAATTGGCGTATTTAGAAAGGTTTTTTCAACTAGTTTGGCAAATCGTCTCTGAAATTTTGATGAACGAGTTTAACCTCTCCAAGGAGCATTTGTTAAAAATAGAGGTGTCGAATGCAATTTGTTTATTTTGGTTGGTCTTATTCAAATATTACTTTGGAAGAAACAAAGGAAATTATATACTGCTTTTATTGACCTCAAGAAAGCTTTCAATACAATCAATCATGATTTGTTATGATATAAGCTTAGGGGTATTTCTGCGCTTTTTGTTAATTTACTTAAGAGTCTTTTTTTCTAATACTAGATATCTTAGAGACTTTTTTACTTAGTACTGATTGAGTCCAATAGTACTACCTCAAGGAGAACCATTGAGTTCTATCCTTTTTATGTTTTTAAATGATCATCCTGACTTTTTGAGAGGTCAAAGCTCTATAATAATAAAAATCTTCGCATGTTGAAATTAACTACCTTCTTTATGGTGATGATGTCCTTCTCTTGGCTAATTCAGCTTCTGTACTTAGGGAAAGACTCAATCTTACTTGGAGATATTGTCAAGATAATCAATTGACAATTAATTCAGAATAAACAAGACTTATGATTTAGTATGTAAAATGTCTACTAGGACTTAATTTATTAATAGGACTCATTATACCGGTGACCTGGTTCTGCAAATTTAAAGAAAACTAATCAGAAAAAACAGTCTTTATTTTTCACCTGATCATGTTTTTGTAAACTTTTGCTGATACTTTCTGATTAGTTTTCCTTAAATTTGCAGAACCGGGTCACTGGTATAATAATTCCTATTAATAAAATAAGTCCTATTATACAGTTTAGTATTGTAAGAACGCCGATTGGGGAGGGGAGATTTTTATTCCCTACCGTCTGGATGGTCTAAGGTCTACGCGTATGTGGGTAGCGGTTTTTTTAGGCAGAAAAGACAAGTGTTTTACAGAGGCAAACTGTTTATTCCGGACGATAATGCTTACATAAATTCTCTCGTTGGAAAGATCCTGCGTTGTGGGAAATTTCGACGTCGATCCTGGTCTTGCGCCATCGGGGTTTCGGCGGCGATCTGATCCTGCGTCGTAGAGGCTCCTGGACAGTGTTGAGCAAAAAGTTCGAAGTCTCGAAAGTCGATGCACAAAAGATGAAAGGATGCACGAAAAAAACGGAGATACACGAACACAAGTCTAATGGAGAGAATGTCTAATGGAATTCTTATATTTAAAATTTGACAGAATTTCCAGTTTACAGTTTTCTAAAGTAAAATTGTCTGATTTTTAAGTTTTCCATCCCTATGAAAAATCATAAGTCTTAATTTATATGCCTTTGTGTCCTTAGTAGACACTTTACATACTGTGAGGCTCCGGAAATAGCCCCCCAAAAAGAAAGATATGAAAAAACTTGCTAAGTTAAATCGTCAAGAAAGCAAATTATATAAGTGTCTAATCGGTGACACCGGACTTTGATGTCGACGCTCTAGACATCAGGGAATGTTGTCAGAAGTCTAATGGAAGTCTTAGTGGAAGTCCCGCTGTCCTTGGAATTGGTGCTTTTATAAATTTTTCGGGATCGGCTTTTTGCTAATTGGATAGACCTTACATCACCGTTTTCTAATTGGTCTTCCACCTGTCTCCAGGTGTAAATGGAGCTTCGTAAAGTTCGCGAGAAAGGTCGGCTGGAGATGGTTTATCCGACACCATCCTTTCGACTATGATCGCGTTTAATTGTTGACTATGACACCTACGCTCATTTTGATATTTCTCTAGTTTCGTTTTACCTTCTAAACCGCATCTTAACTTTAATATTTTAAATTTTCTTCTTTTATATCTAAAATTTTGTTCTCCCGTTATTCTCTGAGCGTCGACATCAAAGTCCGGTGTCACCGATTAGACACTTATATAATTTGCTTTCTTGACGATTTAACTTAGCAAGTTTTTTCATATCTTTCTTTTTGGGGGGCTATTTCCGGAGCCTCACAGTATGTAAAGTGTCTACTAAGGACACAAAGGCATATAAATTAAGACTTATGATTTTTCATAGGGATGGAAAACTTAAAAATCAGACAATTTTACTTTAGAAAACTGTAAACTGGAAATTCTGTCAAATTTTAAATATCTAGGTATTTATTTTTCTTCACAGAGCACATTTTCCTATCATTTAAATAAACGTTTACTTGACGCAAGAGCTAAAATCTCCGATCTCATGAAGTCATTTATTAAAATTAAAGGATCTTCATTAAATAATTATTTTAGATTATTTGATTCCTTGATTGGAACAAGTACTTTTTGTGCTTTTCCGGTTTGGGATGGTCTATTAGTGGACAGATTTGAGGCAATACAGTTGTTCTACTTTAAGCAGTGTTCCATATTAATACATCTGTCTCAGGACCTACGCTGAGAATGGAATTGGGAAGACCTCTTCTCGCTATTAATTTATCAATAAATTTGTTTCAGTTTTTGAATAAACTTATTGACTTACCAAGAGATGATTATCGAAAATTGATATAAACAAGACTTTCACAAGGATAAATGATAATTTTTTTTTTAAACCATGGCCTGTTATTATAGTTAAAGTATTATTAAATAATATTGCATTGTTCTCTAGTTATATGTATTTTTTAAGGAAAAGTTCGTTCCTCCTGGACTGTGATCAACGACTAAGAGACTTATATTGGTTAAAATATGTTTATTATTTGAGTGAAAGAGGTTGAGACAGTGAAATTTTTCTTAATGGAATGTGGACTCCAGCGCCATATTTATTGTCTAATTTGAGTTGCAAAATAGTCATTTGCTGCGCAATTTAGATTAAATAGGTTTTCGTAAACGTAACGGTAAAATAATTAATGTCTCGTGTGACGCTGGTGTTCTTTTTGTGGAACGACAGTGATGGATTTGAGAAAACACCTTCTTGATTCTTGTAATATTCTTTTGGATACACGAGTTGCTACACTACCATCTGAAGAATAAAATTACATTTTAAACATTTGCAGTATGAGCTCAATATAAGATCTTTCTCTGTCAACCACATATTGCAAACGTAAACCCGCGTCACTAACTACCGCACGTAACATTTCAGGAGGAATCTGGGAGATGTGTCGCACTATGCTGGCTTTCAGCTCCGACACGGAGTGGACACACCGCTAATAAACGCGATCTTTCAAATAACCCCACAGCCAGTAACATACGTTTTCGACTGAATAGCGTCACATTTTTCCCTAGCGGTGAAAATTTCAACTAATTTTCCCCCGTAAATCTCTTTCCGGTATTCTGCACTGTATATGTACTGAGTTTAATTCAATTTGGTTCAGATTTAAGTCTATTGTATCACGTAGTCTCCAATTAAGATCGGATACTAAGTAGTACAGTCGACTTAAGTCTACTCGCGATATTATGGTATTGTGGAAATAGAACTAAACAGAAAATGAAGGAGAACGGAATCTAGTTATTTATCCGTTTCCGCTTTCTTTTCCGTTTCCTGGTAATGTGAAAACCAGCCTTAACATTATTATTTGTAGAATAGATCAGTGCTATTCAAACAATGGTCCATGGACCAACGCGGTTCGCGAATAGTTTATTACTGGGACCCAGCGAGATATCATTTAAAATTTTATATATTACGTCAATAGAGCTATTTAAAAAACATCTTACTATGTTTTTAAAAGTCTTTTAATTTAATAAATTTTATTTATTTTTATTATGTAAACACTTTGTGAATGTCAAGAGTGGAGTGGAGATCGAAATCGGGCTTGAAAAATACTTGAAAATAGTTCACAAATACATTTTTTCAAAATGATTAGAACAAAATTTTATTATTGTATTTTTCTTACTAATTCAGCCTAGAAATTAAAATGAAAAAATTTATTTGAACTCCGTTATTTTTGTTTTTGTACCTTATTTGTACACGAGAAAAAAAGCATAACTAAAAAGAACCATTCAGTATACAGTAAATTACTTAATAAACTGTAATAATATAAAGAAATTGCTTTTTGCCCTTGGTTTATTTAAACTATAATAAATTGATTCGTTTTCTCAAGTCATTTAAATAAGTAAAATATTGTGTCATGGTACAAATGATATAACGTTAAGTAAAATGGTGAAACAGCATGAGGCAAAAAGATTGATTGATATTTATTGACTAGGACTAAACTGTGATAAATTATTTAAAAATTTTTCACACAAAGTTAAAACTGATCAAAACGCCGACTTTTTATTTGAGGATTCGGCGTCTTTTAACATTAAAAACAATGGTTACAATTTCTCACCATAACTACCATGAATATGATAAATAAGGATAAAGAAAAGACTCGAAAATATAATTTTTGTAAATAGTCTTAATTAAACTTCATAATTATAAACTTAACATATTTGAACTTGTGGAAGTTGTAAGTAAACTTTATTTTTCAGTTTATTTCAATATTTTTTTACACAATAAATTACATTTTATTTCTCTAAAATTCTAGTTTTGGAGTGTATCTTCGATATTTTAATGGTTTCCAATGAAAACTTCTATTTTAGTTTGCATTGTTTCAAATTGCATTGTATTTTGTAGGAACTCATCTACGCAAAATGAGGTCTTGTTGTGTATTATAAATCAAAAACTTGGTCTTTCAGGTGTTGGTGTATTGTATTATATTAATATAAATTTTATGTAAAGTTAAAAACAAAAACTTGTTTCCTGTAAAATACATTTTTCTGTCAATGGCTGATGTTACGCGAAGAAAACAACTTTAAAGGTATTGCTGAATGAAAAACAAAGTACTAAACTAGAATCATATCGCTTATTCATAATAGTTTGATCAAATATATACAGATATAACTGTACATTTTATATTACATCTACGAATCCGTTTTTTTTCTATTGAAATTATCATAATGTGTAATCCGTGTTTAATTAATGATAATACAGATAAACAAGTTCGAGAAATATCACATAATTATTCAATATTTGTATGAATTAATAAGAATAATATAAAAAAGAAATCTGTTCTTTAAAGGTGCTATTACTGTTTGAGGCAATGGCGCTTATACAGAAAACGTCCGTCGTTCTAGTTATCAATTTCAATAATTTAATTTGACCCAAAGAATATTATCGATATAGCAGCATCATTATATAAATATATATCTCATATTGAATCGAAGAAGGGAAGTTGTCTTAATTTATAGTATAACGCAAAGATTAGATTAAACTAGATCAAGAAAATCCGGCAAATTTACGAATAATAATTGAGTCAAAACGTACTGAAAACTAGACTTTATTAAAACTTTTTTATGTATTTAAAACAAAATATAAGTGTCTTATTTCACTTCAAAAAGCAAGATTTCAAAAGATATTGTTATTTAATAATTTTCCCAGTTAGAAGTGTTTAGCAATGTGATATACAGTACTGTATAATTACGATGCCAGTCTTATAGCCTATTTGGCAGTGTATCATAGATATATGCTGCCAAACAGGCTTAAAGTTACGAAATCCATCTAATTTCTCAATCAATAAATTCCGTCTGAACTTAATTATACCGAAAAAAAATAATAATTAAAATATTTCAATTTATCGCAGCCAAAATAAATAATAAATGTAAAGTAAAATCAATAAATTTATTATTGAAACACTTGATATTGAGAAAATATTTCAATTTTATGGTTTAAACCCGCATATATATAGTCCATAACTTTTATTTATATTAAAAAAATTCACGTTTTATATTCATTTTTGAGAAAATAAACGTAAAACAAATTGGAAATATTTTTTAAAAAATTATTTCCGTAATTAATCAGCTTAATTGTTTGGGAAAACTTATTAAAACGTGTAATAATTTTGTAATAATAAATTAAATATTTTTAAAAAAATTATCCTTGCGTATAAATCAAGAAATTTTAATTAAAATATAATAAGATAAAAGGGAAATCGGTGAATTATAAGATTAATAGTCTACGGGAAAAATTTTATTAACACTATATATCACGGAGGATATTTTATTACGCGTTCTTTTATTGGTTAAAAAGTAATCTTTTTAAATAAAATACCGATAGAGAATGATTGATTTCGATAAATGTACGAGAACAAAATCGATTAATCATTAGACGTATTTTAGTTAAGATAATAATAATAATAATGGCTAGAGTAAATGTCATCGTATTGTTTCACCACCCACGACTTAAAAACATCCAATAAAACATCGACTAAATCAATATCACCCAGTGACGTCACGGCTAATGCGCCATGACGGTTTCTGGGTGAAAATATACCACATCTATCCGAAAGAATTTTAAAGTAGCAAAAATATTCCATTGGTAATAGTTAAAAAGGTATAGACGTGTTTAAATAATTAAAAATGAGCGGAAGAGTCGGTGATCTCAGCGACGAACAACTCGCCGTTTTGGATGAAGTGAGATGAAATTTTCTTATCATAATTTAAAAAATTAATTAATTAATCATTAATTTTAAAATAATATTTTATTTCTTTATCAAATGATAATATTTTAAAATATTTTATGAATTTAATTTTTTATTTTATAATATATTGGAAAAAAAAATNATATATATACACACACACACCCTTCTTTATATAATTGATTTTCCATATGTGAAATGAATAAATTTATTCATTTCACATATGATATTGATAAACTTAATTTCTTCAGGACGTATGTGAAATGAATAAATTTATTCATTTCACATACGTCTTGAAGAAATTAAGTTTATCAATGGAGAAACAAAATTCTAACTTGTATGCAGGAGAAGCATATAAAAAGGGGCAGACTTGTATGCAGGAGAAGTATCTAAAAAGATGCAGACTTGTATGCAGGAGAAGCATCTAAAAAGGTGCAGACTGAAAAAAACATGGCAAAAATTAATGTTAAGATTTAACAGATTTTAAATATTTTATTAAAGAATCATCTTCATTCTTCATCTTTGTTGTATGAATAACTAAAAGAAGGCATTAATTATTTATGTTTTGATCTTATTGTTCTTTTAAATTTATTATTATTATTTTTTAGATATTAATATTTAAAACTATATAAATATTAATATACAGAATTTCAAATAGAAATCTTTTTAATATATTAGTGAGATTGCTATTTTTGATATATTAAATGGAAAAGTTGAATGAATGACTATAATTTTCAGTCTAAAATTGAATATATTTCAGTAACAATAATTAAAATAATATATAATGTAATTTATTTTTATAACATTATATATGTAATTGTTTGAACATTGTTTATTTATTTTATTAGATTATTATAACTGTTGATATGAACGATTAATTAATGCCAAATTTTAATAAATATTTTCCAATACATTTGTGTGATAATTTGAAATAACTTTAAAAATGCTGAATTTGACCTTTACTAGATAGTTGACATTTAAAACTGTCTTTTGTCTCTCATTAAATTTATATGAAACTTCAGTTTTTATCGTTTTTTTTTTTAAACAAATATTTATTGAATTATGTGATACAGATATCAATAATATCTGATATATTGAATTATTAAATAGTTAAAATAAGTCCAATGTATGTTGTTTTTAATATTTTAACATGTTTTTTCATTTTTTAATTAGAATGAAACATTTTAAAATAAGATTAGTATTATAAATAAGAAAAGATCATTTTAAGTTCAAGATTAGTATTTATATATGTTAGTAATAGTACATCAATTTTACTATTATGATAGAGTTACATTTGACAATAAAATATTGATTATAGTATAATTACGAGTTATAAAATACATCCTTTGCTTGTAATGTGACAATTAGCATAGTACAATTAATTAATAAAAAGTACTTTGAAAAAATTAATGATACTCATAAAAGACAAAAAGAATATTTTGATGATGATAATAATAATAAAGTTTAAATGCAGATATTGATTGAGCATAAAAAAATTTAAATATGGGAAATATTCTAATTAAATTGCATTTACTGTTGCAGTTATATAAATGTTGTTTTAAATTGATATTTAATGTATAATGTAAAATGGAATTTTTTCAAACATTGAACATTTAAAAAATCATTTGATGTTTAACTAATACTTTTTCAACATCCAATCAATTTTTGTTTTTAAATTTATGGTTTTTATTATTTCCTTCTGAAATAATTGTTCTTTAATAAACAAAATTAATAATTTAAAACTCAAATTATATATATAAAAACTTGCTCTGCGTTATTCAACAAAGAAAGAAATGCAAAGAACTGTAATGTTATAGAGATTACATTGTTTCAGATTTTTTAAAATTTATCTTTGAAAATTTACAGTAATAATTCTTCTGAAACTAAATACTTGTAGGACCTTATTTAATGATTTAAACTTTTTTAAAAATTTAAAGAAAAGAGCTATGAGCAAAAATTGGTTCGATTATAAATCTATTAAACACTAAATAAGTCCTTTTGTATTATCTGTTCAAATATTAAGAAAGGTATATTTTAATAAATCCATTAGAGAAAGTAAAAAAAAAAAGTCAAGTATTTTTTATAACTGCGTCATCGTCAGATGTGAACTCTAAATAAACTGCCAAATTATTTTTGGATTATTGTAAGGCTAAAATAATTAGAAATAAATCACTTACTTACATCTCAGTAAATTTAGCAATTAGAAATAAATAAATTTAATTTTTAAAATTTAGAATATCATGGAAGAAAAGAAATCAGCCTGGAACAGGACTTGAACCCACAACTCCTGCAAGAAATTGCATGGAAAGTAGGAGTTATGGGTTTGAGCCCTACTCCAGGCCAATTTTTTCTGTTAAAGTAGTTGGTTTAATTAGGATTTGGATTTGAATCACAACTTTTGGTGTGAAAAATTTTTTTGTTATAATGGAAGAGAATTAGTGTGTAACATCAGAGAATACTACTGTTGATCTGAATGCCATAAAAGTTATAATGGGGTTTATGGGAATGATTCTTTGCTTCTCTAATTTTCTGGGAGATATCTTAAATATTCAAAGAATTTTTTTCATACCATATCATCAAAAATGTGGCTGAATCAGCAGGATGGGAAGAAAAAGTTAAAATAATGGTCCTGCAAGTTAGACTAAAAAGGGAAACATTTGTTCATGTTCTTTGAGTTAAAGAATCAAGAGCAATTAAGTTTTAGTAGAATTAAAGAAAAATTAATCAAATGCTTTGATTGGCAAAATAGTGACTCTGACCTTTTGATCAAGTGTTAAAATAACTCAGAAAAAGATGAGTTTGTAAGCATGCTATTAGATTGAAATTTCTGCTATTGCCTATAATAAGAACTTAAGCATTTTACATGACAACACTGTAATAGATTGCTTTGGAAGGGGATTGAACCCCAACATTTGTAGGCAGGTTTTACAAAGAAAGCATGACTGACATCTTTGACCAATCTATAGGTTGCTGAGGAAGAGGTTGAGAGAATGTGTAACAAAAATTGGAATTGATAACATATACATAAACTATGATTAAGTGCAATGTAGTATAAATCAGCAGAATAGATCATAGGGATAAAATTAAAAACAAATCCAAATCTTATATGACTCAATTATGAGATATATCAATGACTGAGATATTTAAGAATCAAATGCATATCCAGAACAGGAACGTTAACATAATTTATAAACATGTTTTCTCATGTGGAGAGGTTGGACACATATTGAATAGTGTCTAATCTCACTATCTGAAATTTTTCTTCAAAAAGGAAAAATTTTAACTAATTGGGGATCATTTGGAAGGCCAGCCAAGTGATTGGTATGTGGTTTTCAATTTGGTCAACAAAGTTAAGATTTCTTGGCATAATGTTTGTTAGACTGGATGTTGCTTTAGAGCAGTGTTTTTCAACCTGTGGGTTGCAACCCCTAGGGGGATCGCAAAGCCTTACACGGGGGTCGCGGTTGAAAAAAAAAGACAAGTGTTTGTAGGTCCTACACTACAATAAAAAAACTAGAATTTCAGTGAGAAGGCTGTGCCTATTTATTTTACAGTACAATTGGTTTTTTGTTGATATTTACAGAAAGAAAATTAAATATGTAGTTTTTAAAATCTCTGATATACAGTTGACCCCATCCCCCTATAACACTGTTGATTATTCCGTTTTATATGAATTCCATGTTGTACGAGTCACTTAGATTTTACAAATACGTGTGCCAGGCTGTGAACGGCTCANTTATATTGTTATATTGACCAAATAATAATTTATGGGCCAAATGAATAATAATAATTCATATTGTTAATTTGAATGTTTGAAATATGACACACGATAGTGTCATATTTCAGTTATAGTATATCATGCCTCTAGTGTCCGTTATCAAACGGTTACGGGACAGACGGACACTTTGAATGGGTTATATATATAGATATTGGATATGTTTAATTCCTTTTAGTCTACTTGCTTCTTTTCTTGGAAACAAATTGCTTTAAGGATGATTTATAAGAGGAGAAGTAGGCAGACGTCAATTAATTACAGACAAATTGCTTTAATTGGCGTATTTAGAAAGGTTTTTTCAACTAGTTTGGCAAATCGTCTCTGAAATTTTGATGAACGAGTTTAACCTCTCCAAGGAGCATTTGTTAAAAATAGAGGTGTCGAATGCAATTTGTTTATTTTGGTTGGTCTTATTCAAATATTACTTTGGAAGAAACAAAGGAAATTATATACTGCTTTTATTGACCTCAAGAAAGCTTTCAATACAATCAATCATGATTTGTTATGATATAAGCTTAGGGGTATTTCTGCGCTTTTTGTTAATTTACTTAAGAGTCTTTTTTTCTAATACTAGATATCTTAGAGACTTTTTTACTTAGTACTGATTGAGTCCAATAGTACTACCTCAAGGAGAACCATTGAGTTCTATCCTTTTTATGTTTTTAAATGATCATCCTGACTTTTTGAGAGGTCAAAGCTCTATAATAATAAAAATCTTCGCATGTTGAAATTAACTACCTTCTTTATGGTGATGATGTCCTTCTCTTGGCTAATTCAGCTTCTGTACTTAGGGAAAGACTCAATCTTACTTGGAGATATTGTCAAGATAATCAATTGACAATTAATTCAGAATAAACAAGACTTATGATTTAGTATGTAAAATGTCTACTAGGACTTAATTTATTAATAGGACTCATTATACCGGTGACCTGGTTCTGCAAATTTAAAGAAAACTAATCAGAAAAAACAGTCTTTATTTTTCACCTGATCATGTTTTTGTAAACTTTTGCTGATACTTTCTGATTAGTTTTCCTTAAATTTGCAGAACCGGGTCACTGGTATAATAATTCCTATTAATAAAATAAGTCCTATTATACAGTTTAGTATTGTAAGAACGCCGATTGGGGAGGGGAGATTTTTATTCCCTACCGTCTGGATGGTCTAAGGTCTACGCGTATGTGGGTAGCGGTTTTTTTAGGCAGAAAAGACAAGTGTTTTACAGAGGCAAACTGTTTATTCCGGACGATAATGCTTACATAAATTCTCTCGTTGGAAAGATCCTGCGTTGTGGGAAATTTCGACGTCGATCCTGGTCTTGCGCCATCGGGGTTTCGGCGGCGATCTGATCCTGCGTCGTAGAGGCTCCTGGACAGTGTTGAGCAAAAAGTTCGAAGTCTCGAAAGTCGATGCACAAAAGATGAAAGGATGCACGAAAAAAACGGAGATACACGAACACAAGTCTAATGGAGAGAATGTCTAATGGAATTCTTATATTTAAAATTTGACAGAATTTCCAGTTTACAGTTTTCTAAAGTAAAATTGTCTGATTTTTAAGTTTTCCATCCCTATGAAAAATCATAAGTCTTAATTTATATGCCTTTGTGTCCTTAGTAGACACTTTACATACTGTGAGGCTCCGGAAATAGCCCCCCAAAAAGAAAGATATGAAAAAACTTGCTAAGTTAAATCGTCAAGAAAGCAAATTATATAAGTGTCTAATCGGTGACACCGGACTTTGATGTCGACGCTCTAGACATCAGGGAATGTTGTCAGAAGTCTAATGGAAGTCTTAGTGGAAGTCCCGCTGTCCTTGGAATTGGTGCTTTTATAAGTTTTTCGGGATCGGCTTTTTGCTAATTGGATAGACCTTACATCACCGTTTTCTAATTGGTCTTCCACCTGTCTCCAGGTGTAAATGGAGCTTCGTAAAGTTCGCGAGAAAGGTCGGCTGGAGATGGTTTATCCGACACCATCCTTTCGACTATGATCGCGTTTAATTGTTGACTATGACACCTACGCTCATTTTGATATTTCTCTAGTTTCGTTTTACCTTCTAAACCGCATCTTAACTTTAATATTTTAAATTTTCTTCTTTTATATCTAAAATTTTGTTCTCCCGTTATTCTCTGAGCGTCGACATCAAAGTCCGGTGTCACCGATTAGACACTTATATAATTTGCTTTCTTGACGATTTAACTTAGCAAGTTTTTTCATATCTTTCTTTTTGGGGGGCTATTTCCGGAGCCTCACAGTATGTAAAGTGTCTACTAAGGACACAAAGGCATATAAATTAAGACTTATGATTTTTCATAGGGATGGAAAACTTAAAAATCAGACAATTTTACTTTAGAAAACTGTAAACTGGAAATTCTGTCAAATTTTAAATATCTAGGTATTTATTTTTCTTCACAGAGCACATTTTCCTATCATTTAAATAAACGTTTACTTGACGCAAGAGCTAAAATCTCCGATCTCATGAAGTCATTTATTAAAATTAAAGGATCTTCATTAAATAATTATTTTAGATTATTTGATTCCTTGATTGGAACAAGTACTTTTTGTGCTTTTCCGGTTTGGGATGGTCTATTAGTGGACAGATTTGAGGCAATACAGTTGTTCTACTTTAAGCAGTGTTCCATATTAATACATCTGTCTCAGGACCTACGCTGAGAATGGAATTGGGAAGACCTCTTCTCGCTATTAATTTATCAATAAATTTGTTTCAGTTTTTGAATAAACTTATTGACTTACCAAAAGATGATTATCGAAAATTGATATAAACAAGACTTTCACAAGGATAAATGATAATTTTTTTTTTAAACCATGGCCTGTTATTATAGTTAAAGTATTATTAAATAATATTGCATTGTTCTCTAGTTATATGTATTTTTTAAGGAAAAGTTCGTTCCTCCTGGACTGTGATCAACGACTAAGAGACTTATATTGGTTAAAATATGTTTATTATTTGAGTGAAAGAGGTTGAGACAGTGAAATTTTTCTTAATGGAATGTGGACTCCAGCGCCATATTTATTGTCTAATTTGAGTTGCAAAATAGTCATTTGCTGCGCAATTTAGATTAAATAGGTTTTCGTAAACGTAACGGTAAAATAATTAATGTCTCGTGTGACGCTGGTGTTCTTTTTGTGGAACGACAGTGATGGATTTGAGAAAACACCTTCTTGATTCTTGTAATATTCTTTTGGATACACGAGTTGCTACACTACCATCTGAAGAATAAAATTACATTTTAAACATTTGCAGTATGAGCTCAATATAAGATCTTTCTCTGTCAACCACATATTGCAAACGTAAACCCGCGTCACTAACTACCGCACGTAACATTTCAGGAGGAATCTGGGAGATGTGTCGCACTATGCTGGCTTTCAGCTCCGACACGGAGTGGACACACCGCTAATAAACGCGATCTTTCAAATAACCCCACAGCCAGTAACATACGTTTTCGACTGAATAGCGTCACATTTTTCCCTAGCGGTGAAAATTTCAACTAATTTTCCCCCGTAAATCTCTTTCCGGTATTCTGCACTGTATATGTACTGAGTTTAATTCAATTTGGTTCAGATTTAAGTCTATTGTATCACGTAGTCTCCAATTAAGATCGGATACTAAGTAGTACAGTCGACTTAAGTCTACTCGCGATATTATGGTATTGTGGAAATAGAACTAAACAGAAAATGAAGGAGAACGGAATCTAGTTATTTATCCGTTTCCGCTTTCTTTTCCGTTTCCTGGTAATGTGAAAACCAGCCTTAACATTATTATTTGTAGAATAGATCAGTGCTATTCAAACAATGGTCCATGGACCAACGCGGTTCGCGAATAGTTTATTACTGGGACCCAGCGAGATATCATTTAAAATTTTATATATTACGTCAATAGAGCTATTTAAAAAACATCTTACTATGTTTTTAAAAGTCTTTTAATTTAATAAATTTTATTTATTTTTATTATGTAAACACTTTGTGAATGTCAAGAGTGGAGTGGAGATCGAAATCGGGCTTGAAAAATACTTGAAAATAGTTCACAAATACATTTTTTCAAAATGATTAGAACAAAATTTTATTATTGTATTTTTCTTACTAATTCAGCCTAGAAATTAAAATGAAAAAATTTATTTGAACTCCGTTATTTTTGTTTTTGTACCTTATTTGTACACGAGAAAAAAAGCATAACTAAAAAGAACCATTCAGTATACAGTAAATTACTTAATAAACTGTAATAATATAAAGAAATTGCTTTTTGCCCTTGGTTTATTTAAACTATAATAAATTGATTCGTTTTCTCAAGTCATTTAAATAAGTAAAATATTGTGTCATGGTACAAATGATATAACGTTAAGTAAAATGGTGAAACAGCATGAGGCAAAAAGATTGATTGATATTTATTGACTAGGACTAAACTGTGATAAATTATTTAAAAATTTTTCACACAAAGTTAAAACTGATCAAAACGCCGACTTTTTATTTGAGGATTCGGCGTCTTTTAACATTAAAAACAATGGTTACAATTTCTCACCATAACTACCATGAATATGATAAATAAGGATAAAGAAAAGACTCGAAAATATAATTTTTGTAAATAGTCTTAATTAAACTTCATAATTATAAACTTAACATATTTGAACTTGTGGAAGTTGTAAGTAAACTTTATTTTTCAGTTTATTTCAATATTTTTTTACACAATAAATTACATTTTATTTCTCTAAAATTCTAGTTTTGGAGTGTATCTTCGATATTTTAATGGTTTCCAATGAAAACTTCTATTTTAGTTTGCATTGTTTCAAATTGCATTGTATTTTGTAGGAACTCATCTACGCAAAATGAGGTCTTGTTGTGTATTATAAATCAAAAACTTGGTCTTTCAGGTGTTGGTGTATTGTATTATATTAATATAAATTTTATGTAAAGTTAAAAACAAAAACTTGTTTCCTGTAAAATACATTTTTCTGTCAATGGCTGATGTTACGCGAAGAAAACAACTTTAAAGGTATTGCTGAATGAAAAACAAAGTACTAAACTAGAATCATATCGCTTATTCATAATAGTTTGATCAAATATATACAGATATAACTGTACATTTTATATTACATCTACGAATCCGTTTTTTTTCTATTGAAATTATCATAATGTGTAATCCGTGTTTAATTAATGATAATACAGATAAACAAGTTCGAGAAATATCACATAATTATTCAATATTTGTATGAATTAATAAGAATAATATAAAAAAGAAATCTGTTCTTTAAAGGTGCTATTACTGTTTGAGGCAATGGCGCTTATACAGAAAACGTCCGTCGTTCTAGTTATCAATTTCAATAATTTAATTTGACCCAAAGAATATTATCGATATAGCAGCATCATTATATAAATATATATCTCATATTGAATCGAAGAAGGGAAGTTGTCTTAATTTATAGTATAACGCAAAGATTAGATTAAACTAGATCAAGAAAATCCGGCAAATTTACGAATAATAATTGAGTCAAAACGTACTGAAAACTAGACTTTATTAAAACTTTTTTATGTATTTAAAACAAAATATAAGTGTCTTATTTCACTTCAAAAAGCAAGATTTCAAAAGATATTGTTATTTAATAATTTTCCCAGTTAGAAGTGTTTAGCAATGTGATATACAGTACTGTATAATTACGATGCCAGTCTTATAGCCTATTTGGCAGTGTATCATAGATATATGCTGCCAAACAGGCTTAAAGTTACGAAATCCATCTAATTTCTCAATCAATAAATTCCGTCTGAACTTAATTATACCGAAAAAAAATAATAATTAAAATATTTCAATTTATCGCAGCCAAAATAAATAATAAATGTAAAGTAAAATCAATAAATTTATTATTGAAACACTTGATATTGAGAAAATATTTCAATTTTATGGTTTAAACCCGCATATATATAGTCCATAACTTTTATTTATATTAAAAAAATTCACGTTTTATATTCATTTTTGAGAAAATAAACGTAAAACAAATTGGAAATATTTTTTAAAAAATTATTTCCGTAATTAATCAGCTTAATTGTTTGGGAAAACTTATTAAAACGTGTAATAATTTTGTAATAATAAATTAAATATTTTTAAAAAAATTATCCTTGCGTATAAATCAAGAAATTTTAATTAAAATATAATAAGATAAAAGGGAAATCGGTGAATTATAAGATTAATAGTCTACGGGAAAAATTTTATTAACACTATATATCACGGAGGATATTTTATTACGCGTTCTTTTATTGGTTAAAAAGTAATCTTTTTAAATAAAATACCGATAGAGAATGATTGATTTCGATAAATGTACGAGAACAAAATCGATTAATCATTAGACGTATTTTAGTTAAGATAATAATAATAATGGCTAGAGTAAATGTCATCGTATTGTTTCACCACCCACGACTTAAAAACATCCAATAAAACATCGACTAAATCAATATCACCCAGTGACGTCACGGCTAATGCGCCATGACGGTTTCTGGGTGAAAATATACCACATCTATCCGAAAGAATTTTAAAGTAGCAAAAATATTCCATTGGTAATAGTTAAAAAGGTATAGACGTGTTTAAATAATTAAAAATGAGCGGAAGAGTCGGTGATCTCAGCGACGAACAACTCGCCGTTTTGGATGAAGTGAGATGAAATTTTCTTATCATAATTTAAAAAATTAATTAATTAATCATTAATTTTAAAATAATATTTTATTTCTTTATCAAATGATAATATTTTAAAATATTTTATGAATTTAATTTTTTATTTTATAATATATTGGAAAAAAAAATATATACTTGGAGATATTGTC